>NW_026652296.1:49193712-49474269 GCF_009828535.3 Hylobates moloch | reverse complement strand
GATCTGCCCGCCTCGGCCTCCCAAAGTGCTGGGATTACAAGCGTGAGCCACCGCGCCCGGCCGGAAGTCTACCTTCAATTGGAAGTGAAGTAGATTTGAAGACCTTTCAACTTGGCCTCCAGAGAATGTTCTCCTCCTCAAAGTTATTGAGTCTTAAGACTTTGATCAATTCTGAGATAGACAGCAATGTCTCAGGTCAGGAATGAAATCTATTTTTCAGCTCTGCCGAAAAGGTTCACGGCCCCTAGTCACAGATATAGTTGGTTGGGGTTAATGCTCTTATCCTTTGGTTTGGGGAGGATTTATGTCAAGATTTAGGCTGATTCATCTTTGAGATTAATAACATTAGGATGTACCCCAAGGAAGATCTAACCAAAATGCAATAATGGGAATGTCCCAGTCTGAAACCTGGCAATACCTCTGCCCAATTCACAGACTGTCATTTCAACCCTTTCATACCACCTAATCCAACAATATGTGCTGTCTTTGTTCATGTATCTAATTTTCTATTTAATAGGAATATCCTAAGGTTTCTAATTAGTTTGACTATGTATATTAATAACATTTAAATACCAGGAGAAATGGCCTGTGTGCATTGATAGACTATTTAAGATCCATTTAGACACTAGTGACATTCATAAGAAATATTACATTTCCACAGCCCTTAGGCCACAAAAATTTTTCCCAGCCCATTTGTTTTCATCTCTACCCTCACTCCCTATTTGAAGAAGGGGAAAGAGGGAACTTTCCTATATGAGCTCATTTCCAGCTCTAGTCATTCTGTTACTCACTCTTCTCTGGCCCTGTTAGTCTCTTGTGGTTCCTTGAATAGACCAAGAATATGTTGGTTTCATGACCTTTGCACTTGCTCTTCTTTCAGCTAGGATACTCTGTTGGTTTGCTTTCTCTCTCTCTCTCTGCAAAGAGCTTTCTGTTGTGTAGGAATGACCATGGGTTTGTGGGTTACTATTCATCTTGGTAGAAGGGAATACTTGCTACCTAATTTTGGGTTCTCAAAAACTGAAACTTGAAACAATTATTTAAATTTATTCAGGAGGGGACCTCAGAAAATATCAGTAGGACAATAGAAAAATGAAAAAGGGAAAGGAAATCAGCCAATGAAATGTGTGTTATCAAGCCAGTTCCCACCGTGGGCAACCAGGGCTTACTCCCACTTGGAAACTCTGAGCACAGTTATCCTACACAAGGAGTAAAGAAGCTGAAGTGTTTATTTACCATAGGTTGAGGGCTCCTCCCAGCATTTCTGCCCAGGCAGAGCAACCTCTGGAAGGCAGAGAAAGCCTCGGTCAGGGAGGAGGAGCTGCTAGCACAGAAATCAGGCCAGTGTGCAAAGAAATGCTGAGTGTCATATGGAGAGGACACAAACAGCGTCTGCCAGGGCACCGCGGAGAACTATTTGTAAAAGTACTATGCCAGTTTAAAAGACTAGTGATTATGTATATTTGGTGTAAAAAAGTCCAGGCTTCCTGGAAGAGCTGTCATTTGATGTGAATCTTAATAGATGCTTTCACTTCCCATCAGAAACCATGAGGTTTCTCCCATAAGGGAGGCCAAGAGTCTAGAAAAGGTCTTTCCAGTCAGAACAAAGAGGAGGAAGAAAGCAGGGGCTCTCTGGGAAGCAGGGACTCTCTGGTTCTCCAGACACAAGTGGGAAGCGCTGCTCATCACTAGCAGAAACAGCAACCCATAGACAGGTTAACAGGGAGAAATACTTTTATTTAAAAATATGCTAAAAAATCTTGAAGGAATTAATTAGGCAATATAACAAAAATAAAAGAAGCAAAATAAGGGCAAAATATGAAGAGATATTTCACTGAAGAAAATATACGAATGGCAAATAAGCATATAAAATGTTCAGCATCATTAACCATTAGGAAAATTCAAATGAAGACCATAATGACGTATCACTGCACACCTATTGGAACAACTAAAACTTTAAGGTAATGATAGTACAAAATGCTGGTTAGGATGCAGAAAAACTGGGCCTCTCATACATCTACATCACTGGTGGGAATGTAAGATGGTACAGCCACTCAGAAAAATTGCTTGGCAATTTCTTTACAAAAAAAAGGCAACTAAGCATATACTCACTATACAACCCAGCAATTGCATTCCTGGGCATTTATCACATAAAAATGAAAACTTATGTCTGTACAAAAACCTAGATGTGATTGTTCATATCAGTTTTATTTATAATATCCAAAATCAGAAGCAATCAAAATGTCCCTCGAGAAGTAAATGGTTAAACAAGCTGTGGAATATCATACTGTGAAATATTCCTTAGTAACAAAAAAAAAGTCAACTATTGATCCAAGCAACAACCTGGCTGGTTCTCAAGGGCATTATGCTAAGTTTTTAAAAAGCCAATCTGAAAAGGCTACATATTATATTATTCCATTCGTATAATATTATCAGAAAAGCAAGACTGTAGAGATAGAAAACAGATTAGTGGTTACCAGGCATTAGAAATGGTGTAGAGGAGGCAGTTGAGTATGACTACAAACACACAGCATAAGAGAGTTCTTTTTGGTAGTGGAATAGTTCTGTATCTACATCATGTGGTTGTTATGAAAATCTCCCCATGTGATTAAAATGATATAGAACTATACCTGCACATTGTAGCAGTGTCCATATCTTGGTTTTGCTATTCATACATATTTTTGATATCTATATATTTTTTGAGATAGATAGATGGATAGATATAGATAGATAGATGGATAGATATAGATAGATAGATAGATAGATAGATAGATAGATAGATAGATAGATGATAGATAGTTTGTTTGGAGGTTCTAGCAGGGGAGCGGAGGTACTCTCTGGTTCTCCAGAGAGTGCCCTTGACTGAAGACTGGTCCTCCTCTATCGGGGATGGTCATCCTCTTTGACTGAGCGTGTAGCTTTGGGAGGGACGCATATGGAGGGAGGAAGGGGACACCCGCCTAACCAGTCAGATCAGCTAAATCAACCCTGGTGATCAATGGGGTGACAGATGCTGCAGCCAGATTGCCCTCACATCAGATAGACAGATGATTGATTGATTGATAGATAGATAGATAGATAGATGACTGATAGATAGATAGATAGATAGGTAGATGATAGATAGATGTAATGATGTAAAATGTAACCACTCAGAAAAACTGAGTGCAGCCTACATGCGACCTCTCTGTGCCATCTTTGCAACCTCTTGTGAGGCTATAATTATTTCAAAATAAAAGGCTTGAAAAAATACTAAGGATCTTCAGCCAGTTCACACAGTCAAATCTAAAAGTGAACAGCATTGCTTGGACATGATTGTAAATTTTCTACTCTTGTTATTGAATAGAAAGGAAGTTTCCCAGAGGGCACATTAGGAGGGTAGAGCCTGCTGGATCTTTAGAAAGTGTCCCCTCGTAAGCAGCACCTGGATCAAGAAACAGACCCTTATCCCTTTCTGCCATTGTCCCCTATCCCTATAAGGGTCACCACTGTCCTTCCTTCAAACCACATAGGTATATTTTGAGTATTTGTGTGTTTTATATAGATGAACCAATATACTTTTTAATGAGAATTCTAGTTCTTTTCAATGTACCTATTACATTTTTGCATAAAACAGTGAATCTTCCTCCTCAGCTTAAACCCATAACTTAAAAAAAGGAACCAAGTCACCTACTCCAGGATTAGGTATTGATTCATTTACACTCAATGATGTAAAAGTAATTTGCATCGTCAACTTCGACCTAAGTATACCTCCCTAGGGATGAGAAAAGGAGGAAGAGGATCAGGCCAATGTGGGATGGAGGAGGGGGATATTCTGTAAAGCTAGATTCCAGAACTGGCTCTCAAATCAGTGAAACTCTGCTTTTTGACGTAATTATGTGTGAAGTATGGTTATTTGTACCTTCATTTTTTCAGTTCAGCAATGGGAAGTGAATCGCTGAAGATGTTTTGATTGTCTAAACAAGATCCAATTTCAAGCTAATCTGGGTAATGTGTGTATTCTACATGCAGACATAATTTCTTTTTGAGAAATGACTACTAAAGGAAGTTCCTGAAATTGACAGAAAAAAAATGTTCAGTGTGTCTCTCAAAGGGAAATGGAGGCTAATGGTGGGGTCCCCTGTCTGACTCTGACCTGGGGTTGTAAATGCCCTTCATTAGGCCTCGTTAGCTTTCACTGGGTCTAAACGTAATTCATTGAGATGAAAGATCTCAAAAGATCTTTATTTTTCTGAAGGTTGTTGCCTTCTGGCAGAAAAGATTCCTTCCTTTGGAGCAAGTTTGTTTTGCAGGAATAAAGAATAACAGGAAGTTGTACTCAAGGTATACACCTTTATGTGATAGCCTGTACATCAGGCAGATAAGCTTCTAGTTGAATGTTAACCAGGAAATCAAAACATCTTTGGTAAGTCACTTCCTCTCCCTGTCCCCACAGCACTCATGTTATAAATAAACACATTTGTACATAACTGTTGAAAAAAGTACCCCAATGCCAACTCTACATTTTGATTTTAATTTTTAGATTATCCATTTGGTGTGATATATAAAATAATTAGTACTTTCCTTTTGTTACTTTCAGCTTCTTTAAAAATCTGTAGTGCCTTAATATATTTCATCTACTGTCCAGAATATAATTTTGAATACTCCCTTCCCCACCATGTTGAAAAATCAATGTTTTAAATCTACCTTTGAGTGGCATATTCTTTGCAGTTGACAAGTCTAGCTTCCTGTCTTTGCATTTTCCTTTTCTTTTTCCCTTTGGTATTTTAGGGTAAGCTGAATGCCAGCAAGCAAAAGACAATACCATAGTAATGGATTAATTAATACTACACTTTCCTCATTATCAAGTAGATGGCCAGGAGTACATCTTGTACAACACAAAGAATCATCTTGTACAACACAAAGAAAAACAGTCATGTAGAATACATTTTTTTCTCATTGCTTATCAGGGGAAAAAATCTATTTCCAAAAAAGAGAACAAAAATCACTGTCAGTTCTGCTTTTTACTGCTGTATTTTTATTGGACCAGTGGTAAAAATGAGTTGGCCTTTTAGGACTATTGATTTCATTTGGATGCATTTATTGCACATAATATTAGCTGCTTCCTAAATTTCAATAAAAACGATAGTCAATGAGATGGATCTGTGGGATTCAAAATGTTTTCCAATTAAGAAAACATGGCAGTAGTTGTTACTATTGTTACTACTATGACTATTATATATTTAATTATTACTTTGTGAGAAAAAATTAATAAATCCAACACCTCCTCCAAGTTGAACACCTGCTTCTCTCTAATGGGGCTCTAAGAAAAATTGAGACTCCCTATAAGAATGAAGGAACCTGGGAAAACAGTCACATAAAACCCAAGATGCTTTCAGGACACATGTTTGATTAAATGCAGAAATAAACATTCCAAGTGAATTACTGGTTTGGATTGAAAAAGATGTCAATGATTCAGTTTTGTTTCTGTCCAGTAGATTTGGAGAATATATACTTTATTCCTCTGTTTTCAGTCCAGTTACAAATATCTGAGACCAGGCATGGTGGCTCAGGCTTGTAATCCCAGCACTTTGGGAGGCCAAGGTGGGAGAATCACTTGAGCCCAGGAGTTTGAAGGCAGCCTGGGCAACTTAGCAAGACCCTGACTCTACAAAAAAAAAAAATGTGAAAAATTTAGCTGAGTGTTGGTGCCGCCTGCCAGTAGTCTCAGCTATTTGGGAGGCTGAGCTGGGAGGATAGCCTGAGCTTAGGATTTCGAGGCTGCATTGAGCAATGATTGTGTCACTGCACTCCAGCCTGGGCAACAAGAGAAAACTTGTCTCTTAAAAAAAAAAACAAAAACAAAAAACTATATATATCTACACACACTCACACACACACACACATATATATATATAAGTTTCCTCGTGCACTTTGTGATTCGTTTGACTGATATTCTGGTTTTTATTAAGTTCAAACAACCTTTCCAAAGGGGTTTGCATTTTTATAAGCAACTGAAGACTGAAGAAAAGTTTTATGTTAATGTGGCTACCACTGAAAAGTGTGTGTGTGTGTGTGTGTGTGTGTGTGTAACAGGGCGATTTATGTGTAGGAAATTTTTAATAAGGGAAAACTAGTGTATTTTTAGAGAACGTCAGAGTTAGGCCTCAGGGCTCTGTCTCAAAGTACAGTTTCAAAAGCTTTATCTTAATCCTTTAGATCTTATAGCTTATTTACACTACTTAAGAACATTTTTCTTTCCTTATGCAGAGCTGTGGGAACAAAAGAACCACTACCACAATAAAAATAGTTGAATTCAGAGATGCCTTTTCTGGTGTTCAAAGAAGAAAGCTGTAACCTGTCCACATGGCCTGAAAGCCTATGAGCTTTACACAAAACTGCTGCATTTTGAGGTTTCTTGAAAGAGTTATTAATGTTTTGATAACTTTTTAACTTTCCCGTTTTCCTGCACTGCACCCTTTATTATTGGACTATGCCATTTAGTGACATGAAAGGAAATCGAAGTCTTGAGCTTTGTGACACAGAGCTTGGTTTAAAATAGCTCTTCTACTTTTAAACTGTATATGCAGGTTTATCTTATTTTTGACAAGGTTTTGCGAACATTCTTGATCCTATTTGACTTTATGACATTGGATGTGAAGTCTCTCTTCTGGAGGTTATGTTAGGACAGTACACAATATGTGAAACTGAGCTTAAGATTTTATGCCCCAGCCTTTTATTATACTGTAAGTGTTCTTAACATTTAAACACATTTCATAATCTAAGCTTTTTTTGAGTTAGCATGATATTTCTTTACTAAGTTTGTCACCAAACCATATGTCAAAAAAATTCTTTTAATTTTTTCTTCTAGAATTACAATGTTCCAACTCAAGGAGAATACTGCTTTTTGATGAAAGAATTGGGAAATAGAATATTGACCATGACTCATTTTATGGGGATAGTTCATTAACTGCTTAATAGTGCCAATAATTCTTTGTGCATAAGGACCTCTTTTTAAAGAGAAATCAATTGAGTGTCTTGTACATGACAATGTTATACCTTAATATTTATTGATTAAGAAACTGAAGGACAACAAAAAGATATTATTCAATATATTCAACAAAACAATTTGTGTTTTATTGACCACAAAAGTATATTTTGGAAACTTAACATACAAGCATTATTATTTATTCATTTCACAAATAATGTGGTATTCAAGTACTTGCAATTCTTAGTAATGATATTTTAGCCCCCTGAAGACCCACGGCTTCATCTCCACCATTTCACAAAGTCTGATTTCTTTAACTAATATATGTATATATGCACATACATATTTAAAGGATGTACCCACAAATATAGACAGATAGATGATTGCAGACTTAATGTTCCCCTCAGCTTGACTAAACTTTAGACGTGTTTCTTTCTGACCATAGATCCCTGACTTCCCTTTTCTTAGAGCACTCACTTCAGAAAACTTGTAATTGCAAATTGCTTCTTTACCCTGTATATAAATCTTTTTTAAAGCCTCTTTGCAGTATGAAGACCCACGGAATGTCTTCCTCAAGGACGTGGGAGCTATTCTTCAGAAATAGAAGCATCAAAGAAGATCACGCCCTTATCTCCCAGTCTCTGTGGGAGGATAGGAGCCTAAATTCAGCCTTGTTCCAACCCTGTAAAACTATCTCCTGTCATGAAGATACAAGAAAATTTACTTTTCATTTGGAAAACACAGCAAACATAGGTGGCCTACAACCCCTTATCCCAACTCTTAAAAGCTCTCAACCCTTTTCTCAGCTGAGTTGGGTGTCGGCCTCTCTCCCCTATTGCAATAGACTTAAATAAAATATTTCGTTCTTGTTTAACTTATTCTGGTGTAAATTTTTTGACAAAATATACCGCAAGAGAAACAGCTGAATCCGTGACAGTTTCTTCTTGTCAATAAGTAAGAAAGCTGTAACTCTCTCACACAGACCTCAAAGACTACTGGGCTTTATTTGCAGTTTCTCGAAAGAGTTATTAATGTTTCAGTAACTTCAACTTTTCTTTTCCCTTTCCCCCTTTATTATATGAACCTATACAGTGTGTTATATATAATACATTATATAATGTATAATAATGTTTATATAATAATATACATTATTAAATTATATAACAATGTTATGCTATAATATAATATGTAATATATTATTATAATATATATTTAATAACATAATTTATAATTTGTTATTTAGCCTATTATATAATATAATGTATGTGCTATATTATAAAGGGTGAAAAGGGAAAGAAAAGTTGAAATTTCACCCTTTATTACATAACATATACAATACATACAACTGATTCTCATTATTCATAGTAGTTATGTTCTATAAAGTCACTGCAAAGACCGAATAAACAAATAGTGAACCATCGCTCCTAGGGAAAACACACGATTAGGTTTCTGAGAGTCTCTGTTCACAGCATTTTCACCAACTCACCAATACATAACTTTGCTTTGTGTGTTTTTCTGTTGAAAGACACCTTATTTAACATATATTGTTGCTTCATTAACATTGAACTCACAGTCGCCTAAGCGAAGCTTATCTAACACACGTATGTTCTCCATAAGGCACGTCACAGTTTTCTTGCACTTAGAAACACTTCAGCAGTATGCCTGGGATCCATTTTAAACAGCAAAAGTACCAACAAAAAAGCACAAAAATGTGAGAAACATGGTAATAAATACACCACGAAAAAGGCCCTTGTTTACAGTATGAAAGCTGAAAGAAGAAGGCAGAGCAGCGCTTTGTTCATCCTCCACTGGAAATGTGTGCATTGAGCTATGCTAATTTTTTTTTTTTTTTGAGATGGAGTCTCGCTCTGTCACCCAGGCTGGAGTGAAGTGGCACGATCTCGGCTCACTGCAAGCTCCACCTGCTGGGTTCACGCCATTCTCCCAACTCAGCCTCCAGAGTAGCTGGTACCACAGGCGCCCGCCACCACGCCCGGCTAATTTTTCTGTATTTTTAGTAGAGACGGGGTTTCACCGTGTTAGCCAAGATGGTCTCGATCTCCTGACCTCGTGATCCAACCCCCTCGGCCTCCCAAAGTGCTGGGATTACAGGCGTGAACCACCGCTCCCGGCTGAGCTACGCTAATTTTTTGCCTCTCTGTGCATGTTCACAAAAGACTAAAAAAATTCTGTAAGTACTGATTTGGGATTACAAATAAATATTACCAGGCAAATTCAAAAATGTGGGCTCTGTAAATAATGATGATCAACTGTGTATATGCACATGAAGCATATATATGTGTACATATATACATGTTATATATTATTTTAAAAAGATGTATATCCACACATATATTTGTTATATATTTATATATGTTATATATAATTAGTTTTTCGTGTGTGTGTATATATATACATAGAGAGAGAGAGAGAGAGAGAGAGAGAGCCAGATTGCCTCATGATTCTGCTCTTCTGATTAATCTAAACCCTAACTGAACCAGGGTTCAGGTGTGTATTTAAAAACATCATTTTGAGAAGGGCTTCTAGGCTTCACCAGTCCACCAGTGGGGACCATGTCTCCAACAATCCCCTGCTCTAGGGCATATGGTCAACTTCTCCAAATATGCCCAAACTTTTCTTATTTGTCTAGAATCCATCCCAGTATACAACATGTTATGTCTGCTATGTTATTATAGACATAGACATATTCAAAATGGGGTGAGCCACTTAGTTAAGAAGAAACAAATGGCTTACTACCACTCTCAGTCAGAAAGAAAATAGCCAGGGGCCTTGAAGAGTCACCTGGTTGGTGAAAGAATGAGGATCTACTACGTATTCCCTTCAAACCAGTCAGAACCCCAAGCCAATTACACTACCCTCTTCAAAGCCCTATAACACAAATGTTTTTGATTTCCAGGCACAGTAATAATAATTAATTACTTATTCATAAGAAATGCAAATCTTCTGATTCCTTCTTTAAATATCTTAAATGTCAAGTAGCAGGTGGTTTTCAATTCAGTAAACAAACTGCATTTGCTTGGATAGATGCGAACAGTGCCACAGCCACACTCACATCTCTCCTGGCTGAGCGAATGCTTCTATATCTTCTAACTTTGTTAAGCCAGATATAGACAGTATTGAAAAGCAGGTTCCAAAGTTATCTTACAAAGCCACCAGAAGGCCATATCAGCTTCTATATGTCTTTGATAGTAATGACAAACACAGTGATGGACTTTTCTAGAAAGCTAAACTAGAGTAACTTTTTTAGAGAAATGGGACATGAAAATAAGGCAATATGTGAACCAGGATTGGATCCTGGACAGGAAAAAAGAAGTTAGTGTAAGGGCATTTTTATAAAAATGAACAAAATCACGTCCTTTGCAGCAACTTGGATGCAGCTGGAGGCCATTATCCTAAGCGAATTAACACAGAAACGGAAAAACCCAACACCACATGTTCTCACTTACAATGGGAGCTAAACATTGGGTACACAGGGACACAAAGATGGGAACAATAAACACTGGGGATTCCAAAAGCGGGGAGGGAGGGAGAGAGGGAGGAAAGGGCTGAAAAACTATGTAAACAGTTTTATGCTCACTCCTTGGCTGGCGGGATCAATTCCACCCCAAACCTCAGTGTCACACAATATACCTACGTAACAAACCTGCACTCCTGAATCTAAACTAAAAGTTGAAATGTTTAAAAAGGGTGTGATTGATTGGAGTAATTTAAATAGTAACTGTTGATAGAATATTAGTATTATATCAATATTAAACCTCTTGAATTTGATAATGTACTGTGGTTACGGAAATGAATAGCCTTGATCCTGGGAAACACACACTGAAGAATTACAGGTAAATGGGCATAATTCCTGCAATGTGTTCACAGTGGTTTGGAAAAAATGTGTGTGTGTGTGTGTGTGTGTGTGTGTGTGTAAAGGGAGAAAGAGTAACAAAACAAATGTGGCAAAGTGTTAACAATTGGTGAATCTGGATGAATGGTACGTGAAATGCCTTTGTATTAGTCTTGCAAGTTTCCTGTAAGTTTGTAATTATATAAAAATTACAAAGTAAAAAACCAGTACCTCTACTTTAAAAAAATACAGGCATAACTCAAAATGGCTTCAGTATTACATGCTCATTTACTACTTAGTAGTTCCAGTCGTCAATAGCAGTCATTATTATCTCCAAGCTCTAAAAAAAAAAAAAAAAAAAAAAGATATAGTAATTACCTGCCTCCCAGCTGAACTTCAAGCCTGCCCTTTATTCTCACAATAACAGATGAGTCTTATCTTGCTCTCTCTGTCTCTGTCTCTTTGTCTCTCTCTCTCTCTCCCTCTCTAAGTAGTTTCAGGACCTTTCCATGTTCTCTTTCCACATGGACTAAATTGGGCTTCCTCACAACATGGTGGCCTCAAGGCAGCTGAATTGTTCAAATGGTGGCTTAGGAATCTCAGAAGCTGTCCTGAGAATCACGTCTGCATGGCCTTTTATAAAACAGCTTCAGAAATCCATAGAGTTTCTTCTAACACAGTCAGAAGCCTGCCCAGATTAAGGGGACAAAACATAGACACAACTTGCCATGGGCTATGGTCAGAATGTTTGTGTTCCTTCCAAATTCATAGGTTGAAACCTAATTAGCAATGTGATAGTGTTAGGAACTGGGGCTTTGGGGGGCTGATTAGATCATGAGGGCTTGGGAACAATGCCCTTAAAAAAGAGGCCCCAGAGAGCTGCCTTCCCCCTTCTGTGAGAAGACAGAGTGAAGCCACTGTCTAGGAATCAGGAAATAGACTCTCCCCAGACATTGAATTTGTTGGTGCCTTGATCGTGGACTTCTCAGCCTTCAGAACTGTGAAAAGTAAATTTCTGTTGTTTATAAGCTACCCAGTTTATGACATTTTGTTATAGAAGTCCAAATGAGCTAGGACCACCACATTTTGATGGCAGGATAGTCAAACTTACATTTTAAGAAGAACATGTGAGATGAGAGATCTTGTTATAGTCAATCTGAAACTACGATCTGTCACATCTTTCTAATATACATTTGTAAAATCAGATCATCATGAATGACCTCATATGAACATCTATTCCTAGATTATTTGTAGTCTCAAGGCCTGTGGAGAGACAGATTTATCTCAATAACAGAGAGCACCCAAATCAATGCTTTGGGTCTGCTTCGTTTCTACAGTTTCTAAATGTCTTGTCTATATATAATAATCTTTCTGAGTAAAAAATTACACATGCATGCTCCAAATCACCGCAGGTATCCTTGGATCACATAAGCCTTCTAGGATAGTGGTGCGAGACCAGATGGAGTCCGTGTCTTAATTGGGAGTGCTCTTGAAAGCAGAGCCTGAGACAGGGCTTCGGTACAAGTAGTTTATTGGGAAGTTCTCTCAAAGATCAGGAGTGAGAGCAACAGAGAATGTAACAGAGATGGGAGGAAATTCAATCCAACAATCCATTATGGGGTTGTAAATGAAGCTTGCTGTAAATGAAGATCAGTGGAGAGAAATAATGATCCATCACCTTCTTTCCCAATTAGGTAAGGGTTGCCCCAGTGGGTGCAGACAACCCCCACGCTTCCATGTTAGGCCCAAACAGTCCTGGGCATACATCGAAAGATGAAAATAAGTGGCATGAGCTTGATAAAAACAGCTGTATCATAGGTGAGTCTGAAAGAATGGGAAGTAGGGCTCAGAGACATCCGGAGCACTCATAATTGTTAAATAACTCATTTCACATCCTGAGCAAGAAAAGCCTATTTTCCTTTGTGTCAAAAAATAGTCACAAAATATTAACAATTGTATTTAATATATTAACAATTTTGAGGTGCTGAGAGCCTGTTATGAAATTTTCAGATGTTTTGTGAGACAGTTAAACATTATTAAAAATTAAATTACCTAAACTTGCCATTAAATAGATTATATTAAAACAAAGTTAAACATAATTTATCACTTTGTAATTATTTCACTACATTAATTATTCTGTATGGTCTTGGTATTAGTTATGTCTTTTGCATCTGTATGGTGAAAATACTACATAACGTGGCCTCCCACCTATCTTTTCTCAACTCTGTCTTGTCCCATGGGTGATGCCACATAGGTAATGTGAAACCAGCCACGGTGGGAGTGTTTACATGACAGAAATCAGTAAACACTACAAATCAAGGCTTTTATCTTTTTTGTTTGTTTGTTTGAGAGCAGGTCCTTAAACATTTCCCAACACAGCAACAATCATTTTCGCTTTTGTCCTTTTCATCCCTTCTACTTCCTGTTGATTCCTGTCTTCTCCTCTCACCCCCATTCTGGTAATGTCATGTTTATGTTCATTGCCTCAAAAAATGGAAGATATACTAAAAGGAGAGGAATAACAACTATTTTCTAGGCTTTTGAGTTGTAAAACGTTAGGCTCTCTGGGGAGAAAGCAAGCTCATACACACAGATAATAAAATAGGTTTTTGAGAAGGTAAGATTTGGAAAAGCAAAGTTTACTGGCTTACCCGCCCCTCAAACAAAATAAGGGACTTGGGGAGAAGAACGGGCATGGGGGTGGCTCCCTAAGAAAGGAAAACCATAAGACCTTAGGCACACCTCCTTGGGACAAGACTGATTGAAAACCAGAATAGGTTTGTTTTTTGTTTTTGTTTTTTGTTTTTGTTTGTTTGTTTTTTGAGACGGAGTCTCGCTCTGCCACCCAGGCTGGAGTGCAGTGGTGCCATCTCGGCTCACTGCAAGCTCCGCCTCCCCGGTTCACGCCATTCTCCTGCCTCAGCCCCTCCCAGTAGCTGGGACTACAGGTGACCGCCACCACGCCCGGCTAATTTTTTGTATTTTTTAGTAGAGATGGGGTTTCACCATGGTCTCGATCTCCTGACCTCGTGATCCGCCCGCCTTGGCCTCCCAAAGTGCTGGGATTAAAAGCGTGAGCCACCGCGCCCGGCCGAAAACCAGAATAGGTTTGGAAGAATGAAGTAAGGGTTAAGCCTCCTTCGGTGAAATTCCAAGTAGTCAGGAAAGGAAGACTGTGGGTTAGAAACAGAAGCAGATTTTGTCTAGCCAGTTGGTCTTCATCAACTTGACCAAGTCCCTGCCTTCAACCCCACGTGGCATAGGGATGTTGAATGTCTCCCG
This sequence comes from Hylobates moloch, assembly GCF_009828535.3. Lineage (NCBI taxonomy): Eukaryota > Metazoa > Chordata > Mammalia > Primates > Hylobatidae > Hylobates > Hylobates moloch. The sequence continues at coordinate 49,460,170 of NW_026652296.1, read as the reverse complement.
CAGACCAGGATGGCATGACAATGCGAGAAAGACCCTCATCTGGGATCTTGCAACAGAACTTTAGGATTATGCACCAGTAATCTCTAGGACCAAGGACAGAGAGCCATGTGAAGGATGGCTCACAAAGATCAATGTGACAGAGGAATGCATACCCCTGATCCCATGCCATGCAAACCATGACACAGTGAATACCTCAGAGCTAAACATCCAGCCCTTGGCAAACATGTGGAGACCCTGAATTAACTGAAATTAAATTATACTTTATTGTGGCATAGGGTCTTATAATAGAAATTGACTAGAGTTGCAGAAAATAAAGATAGCTGAATTTTTATGCACTCGAGTTTGTGAGCTTGGATTGCTACCGGCTAACCTTGACTGGATGGGAAACCGAGTTTTGAAAAAGTACCTATTTTAAGTGTTCTTTTTGAATTCATTTTACCATTTGCCATATGAGGAACAGGTATATGCCTGTTGCTTCCAAGGGCCAGGTTGATAATAGGTTGTATTGATTGACCTAGTGGTTATGCCAGTGAGGGGAGCCTATATGCTAAAGGGACTTTCAAGGGACAGAATTTTGGAAAAAAGAAAGTGCGTTATCAACTTTCTCATGTCTTGTCTAACATCCAGGAATCATTCTCATGCCAGGACAATGTCTATCCCAGACACCAACATACTGAAAGAAACCTACATTTTTTCCCTCTCTCTACCTTCTAGAAAGATTGTATTATTTTACAGATATTCATTGCCTATCTGTGAGAGAGGATTCTGTTTGCCTACTGGGTTGACACCTGACTTGGCCACATGACTTGCTCTAACAAAGAAATGTGAGAGAAGTGATGTGCTTATTCTTCCTTTGCCATCAGGACCAGCAATGCTCCAGGTTTTAGAACATTGATTGCAAAAGTGACTGTCACTTCTCACTTCTCCCTTTGTAATATGATTTTATAGCAACTCCCACCAAATATGGAGATCCCTGTCCCTAGAAGCTGGGCTAGCCTGATACATGATCTGGTCAATAGAATGTGCTAGAAGCAGTAATGTGCCTTTTTGTTAACTAATTTGCAGGAGGGTTTACACTCTTCCATTCGCTGTTTTGGAATCCTGATACCATCGTGTAATTCAGCACAGATTAGCTGGAAGAGGAGAGACCAGTAGACCAGGGATGCATTGTCTTAGCTGAGGTCATCCTAGACCAGCCTATGCCAGTCCATCCCCAAATAGGTGAGTGAGCCAAGCTGAGCTCAGCCAAGCCAGGCCCAGATCAGCAGAACTGTCCAGCTGCCATGTAGACTCATGAGAAAAAAATAAATGTCTTTTCCTGAGTGCTGCTGAAGTTTCGTGGTGGTTTGGAATTACAGGATTAATGTGGCAAGAAATAACTAATACACAGATTGAAGCTGCTCTGTTGGCCTGCACCCGGAGTACAGAAGATGTAGGACAGAGCTACAGCAAGCAGGCACAAGGCACAAAGCATTAACGAGAAAGAAACATTCACGTAAGCCACTGAGATATGGAGTCTATTTGTTACCCAGAGTAGCCTAGCCCATAGTGATTGATAGACCAATTGACATGCCTAACTGTGCTTGGTTCCTCAACTTCTCATTTCTTTTTTTCTTGCTGGTTGATTTCTTTTCTATGCTTTCTGTTTCATAGAAACTGGGGTTGCACAGATCTCCTGCGACATGGACATACAGCCTCTTCTTTCTTGGTTATTCATCCTGAATTTTCCCTGACTTTGGTCCTATTTCTTTAACTTTTTTAAATTTTAATTTTTTTAAGTGATGAGGTCTCACTGTTGCCCAGACTGGAGTGCAGTGGTGCAATGGTGCAATCACAGATCACTGCAGACTCGAACTCCTGGGTTCAAGTGATCTCCCACCTCAGCCTCCCAAAGTGCTGGGATTACAGGAATGAGCCACCATATCTGGCCCCTGCCCTTAGTGTTAAGATTCATTTCTCTCCCTTATATTCGAGGATCCTGGGACCAAAAGACTGAGTTTTGTTGAATTAGACATTTTTTCGCTTTGCTTAGTGATGAGAGCCTGCAAGGTAAAGGCTAAGGTTATATTTTTGGGGGTCATTTGCAGATTACTTTTAGAATTTACTTATTTTTATGTTTATTCACAAGAGCATTTAAGGTATAGTGTGCCAAGCAGCCAACAAAGCATGACTTTTATTTTTCAGGTTGCTGGAAAATTGCTGAAGTCTCCTGCAGTATTTTAAGTAACAACTGAACAATATTCGAAACAGCCCCTCCATCTTCTTTATAGAAATACAGGTGCCAGCAGAGAGCACTGTGGAAGATGCTTTATTTCTGTCATTCAAGACATTGTTAGACATTCCAATGGTAAAGAGTAATAGAAACAGAAATTTTTAAAAGAAATTGTCACCCCACTATATTTGTTAATGTGAAATGTTATTATTGCTGTGGAAAGTCTGCTTTGACCATAACACTTTTCTCATTCTGCCTTTAAATTCCAAGTAATTCTAGTTGGAGGAAAGACTGTCGTCTTCTGAGTTCTCCTACCAAAACTCTTCATGCCCAGGAAGATCAAATGCAAGGTTATCCGAGCTAACACTAGGAGGTTAGCTCCTAGCGCTGAGAAGGCCATGGATGAACACAGAAATGCCTCTGGTTAGGAACCAATGCTGACTGAAACTTCCACACACTAATGGTGGGTGTGGACATTGGTACAACCACGTTGGAAAGCTAGCACTAACCACGACAGTTCAACATTTGTAACCCACCATGACTCAGCACTCTTATTCCTAGGTATATATTTAATAGAAATGTATATATTTCTTTACCAAAAGGTGTATAGTATAATTTTTTTAGAGTCTTACTGTGCCACACAGGCTGGAGTGCAGTGGCACAATCATGGCTCACTGCAGCCTAGAACTCCTGGGCTCAAGAGATCTTCTGTCTTCTGCTTTTCAAGTAGCTAGAACTACAGGCATCCTCCATCATGCCTGGCTAATTTTTAATTTTTCTTTTGTAAAGATGAGTTCTCACTTTCACTTTATTGGCCAGGCTTCTTTTGAACTCCTGGCCTCAAGCAGTCCTTTCATCTCAGCCTCCAAAAGCACTGGGATTATAGGCATGAGCCACCACATCCCATCCTTAATAGAGTATTTATAGCAGCATTATTCATAATAGCCCCAAGTTGGAAACTACTCAAATTCCCAACAGAAGTAGAATGGAAAAAATAAATTGTGGTATATTCATACAACAGAATGCTACCCAGCAATGAGTATGAATAACCTACAGCTATAGCAAACCATCATGAATCAATCTCACAAATATAACATTGAGGTGGGAAAAACAGATGCAAGAGTTTAGACTGTGTTAGTCCATTTTTATGAAGTTTGAAAATAAGCAAAACTAGTCTATGGTATTAGAAATCAGGGTGTTTGCTACTTTTAGAGGGTGGTGACTTGGAGGGGGCTATGAGGAGGGCCTCTGTGAGGATGGTAATGTTCTGTTGGCTGATCTGAGTGTTGGTAACATGGGTATGTTTCCTTGTGAAAATTCTTTGAATTCCACTTTTCTTTTTTGTATATTCCTCTGTATGTGTGCTATTCTTTACTAGAGAGTTAAGGGGCACACAAGACAAGAAAGAAAACAAACAATTATCCCAAAGTGTTCTTTTGATTATAACCCTATTATGAAGTCTCCTAATATCACTGATCTCTTTTTATTGTATATATTCCATCCAAAATTTTATATTCATTTGTGTGTCAGCCTTATATATGCCAAAAACAGTGCCTGGAATATATAGACATTTAATAAATACTTTTCAAGGAAATGAAAGGATGGGTGGATGGATGGATGGATGGACGGATGGATAAACGAATGTCTATGTTCCCAAATATTCAGTGAGCAACATAAGGTCAGAAACTCTTTCTGGTCTTGCTCGCCAATGAACCACATGTTTGGCACAAAGCCTGATACGTGGTGGGCCCTTAATATACATTCTTATTTTAAAAGACAAGAAGAAAAGAAAGGAGGAAGGGAGGGAGGGGAGGGAGGAAAGTAGGGAAGAAGCAAGGCAAGGCAGGGCAGGGCAGGGCAGGGCAGGGCAGGGCAGGGCAAGGCAGGGCAAGGCAAGGCAAGGCAAGGCAAAAGGGAGGAAGGAGACAGAAAGGAGGTGGTGAGAGGGGGTGCTGCAGGGCCATGGTATGTCATTTCTACCATCCTGCCTGTAGATATTTAATGGAGAATTGTACTTTTCTCATAGTAACTTTTTTGCTGTTGTAGTCATTGATCAAAAGCTCAAGTGGGGAACCACAGACAGACCAGATAATTCTCAGGTTTCTGAGTGAGGGGGCTCAAGCCAAATGACTTGGATACTGCCCTAGTACCCTGTTGCCTCTCTCCCTAAGAGATACACCAGGCCTTTGGGCCTGCCTAAAGCTCCATTACACAGGCTGTATTTAGCAATCATAACTTTATATCATTACTGTGTAGCCCAGAATGTGCCACTTTGGCATGAGGATTATTTTGAGCCAAAGGCAATTAAGAAAAAGAAGATACAAGGAAAGCTCTCTTGACTCCCCTTATTTGCTTAAAAGAAGGGCATAAATTTACAAAAGTGTCCTTCCTCCCCTTTCTATCAGGAAAAACAAAGCATCTGTACATGCTTATCAGCCTAGAGGTGGCACCAGAAGAGTCTACAGAACAAACTTTACTAGTTGGTCTTCACCTACCACTCATTTCCCATGTATTTGCCTTCCCACAATCTGCCACTGTTAGAGACTCAAGGTCCTTTTCTTTTGTCTTGTCACTTCTTTAAAAATGTATTATTCTTCGTTGAAGATGTCATATAGGCTGGAGTTCTAAGCCATCTCATGAGAGTTACTCAATCCCTGGGTATGTTCCATGTATATATGAAATGAAGTTTCAAAAACTGTTTTGTTGTTGTTGTTGTTGTTAATGTGTCTTTTGTTTTAGGGGTCCACAACTAAGAACTCATAAGGGTAGAGGGAAAATTGTTTTTCCTCCACTATAAATGTAATGGCCAATAGTACCGGTGATTACATTTTTCCTTGTGTCCCAGGCACCTTGACATTCTTACAAGAGCTCCAGAAGATAGTTGCTAGTATCAGTCCATTTCAGAGATGCAGAGGCTGAGCACTTAGGTATTTTGCCTCAGGCCTTACAGCCAACATTGACTAGAGTCTGTGTTTGAACCTAAGCTCTTAACATCCTGTATTAATCAACCCCATCCACCAGAAAATTGCCAATTTTTACCAAAGTAAGCACTTTAACCATGATGACAGGTAAAGTTTCTTGAGCATGGTACCAAAGGTACAAGGCACCAAACCCTGTTCTGAATGCTCACATACCGCCTGTATTACTATCTGCCTTACTACAGATAAGGAAACAGAGACATGGAGGTTCACGGAAGGTCCCAAGGTTATAGAACTTGCCCATGAGGGAAGTAGTCTGGCTCCAGTGCCTATGTTCTCAGTCATTACATTATGCTGCATCTTAAATGCTATTTCATTTAATTTGCTGCTTCTCAGACTTGAACCAGCATCAGAATCATCAGGAAGGCTTATTAAACATATTCCAGGACTCCATCCTTATGGGTGTTGATTTAGCAGGTCTGGGATGAAGCTAGGGATCTGCATTTCTAGCAAGTGCCCAGATTTTGTGGAAGCTGCTGGTCCAAGGACCACACTTGGAGGAGCAGTCATTTCATCTTCGCAGCACCCCTGCACGGAAGATGCTATTACTTCCTCATTTTAAAGAGGGGCTTAAAGATCACATTATCTGCACAGTGCTTTGCACATGGTAGGTGGAAATCAGTGCATTTTGAATAAAGCAATGAAATGATTTGCCCAAGATTTCATAGCTTAATGACACTGTGAATATTTAAATATCTACTTTTATTTCAGAAGAAAAAAACTTTTAAGAACAGTCCATGGAGTCCAGGCTTTCAAATTCCCCATCTCCCACAAGATCTAGAATAGCTTCCTGACTGTAATGAGCAAACAGGAATTGTGCTAAGTTAAACTGAAATTAGAACATCACCCAAGAGGTAAGATTCAAGTAGTTAGATTAGAAAATATTTGTTGTTTTCTTCAAGTGCCTGTTTTTCCCTCATCTATCACAATTTAGTTTGTCACCACAGGTTGCTCTTGCGTATATTTTAACAGACAGAAGTAATATTTTTCATTTAGACTAACCCTGGAGGCCAGATAAAATGCATAACAGTTTCTTGTTCATTCTTGTTTAACTTGAACAATATACTAATGTGATCAATATCTAGTTCCACTTTCCTCGTTAGTAACAATAAAACATTGCCATCCAATTATGGTTCCTCAGAGTAACTGAAAGCATTTAAAAATGTTTCACTTTGATCACCCTCATGAGTAAAAATTAGGTAGACATTTCTGGAAGATGAAAAGAAATTAATGCACTGAGGTGGGAAATGGAGCCCCACCATTACAGGGGCTCTGAGGTCATACAACTTACAAAGTTTTAGGGCCTTTGCATCACTTGAAAGTTGAGCTGAGCTCCGACGTTCTCAATAATGGATTCATGGAAAATACAGTTTTGTACATTGTCTATCCAAAACTGACCCCAACACCTTCCTTATCTTTCTTTGCTTGACCATTCTCCCAAGACCAAGGGCACAGAGATTGGTGCTGCCCTCACTTCCTTTCCATCACCCTCATCTTCATACCCCACCAGCTGCCCTGCACTCAAGCTGCACCACCTCTGAAGCGGATGCTGTTGGTGAGCTCCCAGGTCCTAAGGCCCTTTACTGGTTCTCTGTGCCCATCTCTTTGATTCTGCCTGCTGTGCTTCCATAGTTTCAACCTGAGAGCTGCCTCTGAGACTCAGCATTCTTTCCTCCCAATTCTTGGAAATGTATATCACCCTGGGTGGTCTGTAGTCAATGACTGACTGGTACCGAAGGATAAAAGCCCAGTTGTCTCAACTTCAAACAAAACCAAAGAAAGCTTATGTCCAGCCTCTGTCATCATCACGTTCATTCCACCCACTGCCCTCTCACTCTTAGTAGAAACAAAGTCTTCAGGCCGGGCACAGTGGCTCATGCCTGTAATCCGAACACTATGGGAGAGATTCCCACCTGAGGTGGATGGATCATTTGAGGTCAGGAGTTGGAGACTAGCCTGGCCAATGTGGTGGAAACCCCATCTCTACTAAAAAATACAAAAATTAGCCAGGCATGGCGATGCATGCTTGTAGTCCCAACTACTTGGGAGGCTGAGGCAGGAGAATCACTTGAACCCGGAAGGCAGAGGTTGCAGTGAGCCGAGATCATGCCACTGCACTCCAGTTTATCTCATCCCAAGTACTTATATGTGTCCTGTGACACAAATGATTGAAGATATGAGATGGAAAGGCAAAAAAAAAAGAGGAAGCCAGGGCTGGGCATGGTAGCTTATACCTCCCGAGTAGCTGGGACTATAGGCGCCCACCACCACGCCTGGCTAATTCTTTGTATTTTTAGTAGAGACGGGGTTTCACCGTGTTAGCCGGAATGGTCTCGATCTCCTGACCTCATGATCTGCCCGCTTCAGCCTCCCAAAGTGCTGGGATTACAGGTGTGAGCCACCACACCCAGCCGGCACAGTGCTTTTAAGCATATGGTTGATCCATATGGTGGCAGTGTCATTACTTAATTTTTTTTCTGGTTGAATAATATTCCATTGTGTGGATATATAACATTTAAAAAATCAATTTATAAACTGATGGGACATTTGGGTTGCTTCCACTTTTGGTGGTGCAATAAACATTTATGTACAAACTTTCATGTGGACATATGTTTTCAATTCACTTGGGTTTATACCTAAGAGAAGTGGAATTGTTATGTTGTATAGTAACCCTGTGTTTGAGTTTTGAGAAACTGCCAAACTGTTTTTCTCAACCTGGATAATCTCAATTGGCCGATTTTCACGTTCACTGATTCTTTTGCCAGGTCAAATTTGCTGTTGAGCTTCTCCAGTCAATATTTCATTTCAATTATTGAACTTCCCCACTCATGAATTTTTTTAATTCTTCCTATAATCCTATCTCTATTTAATGAAACATGGCGTGAACTCGGAAGGTGGAGGTTGCAGTGAGCTGAGATCGTACCACTGCACACCAGCCTGGGTGACAGAGCAAGACTCTGTCTCAAAAAATAAATAAATAAATAAAAGAGAAAAGAAAAGAAGAAAAGAAACGAGGTCTTCTCCAGACTTTCCCTCCATGTGAGCAAATGAGTTCACCTGCATGCAGGGATCTGGGAGAGGAGTGTGTGAGTCATGTGATGCTGAGGGTATGGTTCGGAGGAAGCTGGTGCAGTGGTGCAGCAGGTGCAGATCTGACAAGGTTAAAGCTCCAGGAAAATGAACAGTGAGGTACAAAGAGACGGAAGAATCTTGGATTTGATTGACAATGCTTGGTGAGAAGACAGGCTGCCATAGGAGGACGTTGCAGTTCCACTGAATGAGCTTCCTAAACCGGAACAAGACAATGTTGGCACCCGGAATCTGCCAAAGAACAAGAAATGAAGTGGACAGACTTAACCTTACAGCACTTCCATGAGAACATTCCCCTCACTGGAAACTGACACTTGGCTCCTTTCTCATGCATGGATTTAAAAAAATATATATAGATACAAAATGTTTTATTTCCATCTACTAACTCAAATCTTTGAGTAATAAATCAACACTAAAAAATGTATACTTATTTAATTTGTGGCTGCTACATGCAACATGAAAATATTTACAGAATGAAAAGCTGAGATTTCTCAGGAGTGCAGAATATTTGGCTCTATAAATCTAAAACTCTTCATTGAGTAGCTTGTAATTGGATATGATTGGTTAAACATTTGCCTTTAACTCTGATTTTGCTTTACTGTCAAAATTTATCTCCTCCCAAGTACTTATGTGTCCTGTGACACAAATGATTGAAGGTATGAGATGGAAAGGCAAAAAAAAAGAGGAAGCCAGAGCTGGGTGTCGTGGCTTACGCCTGTAATCCCAGCACTTTGGGAGGCCAAGGAGGGTGGATCACCTGAGGTCAGGAGTTCAAGACCAGCCTGGCCCATATGACAAAACCCTGTCTCTAATAAAAATACAAAAAATTAGCCAGGCATGGTCGGGGAGGGAGGTGCCTGTAATCCCAGCTACTTGGGAGGCTAAGACATGAGAATTGCTTGAACCTGGGAGGTGGAAGTTGCAGTGAACAGAGATTGCACCTCTGTACTCCAGCCTGGGTGACAGAGCAAGACTATGTCCAAAAAAAAAAAAAAAAAAGAGGAAGGCAGAAGCCAGACATGGTTAGAGTGTTATTAACATTTCACAGTATAGAACTTGCCCATGGGCCAAGTAGTCTGGCTCCAAAGCCTGTGTCCCTAATCATTACACTATGCTGCATCTTAAATGCCATCTCATTTAATTTGGTGCTTCTCAGACTTGAACCTGCAGCAGAACCACCAGGAGGGCTTATTAATAAACATAAGCCCTCAGCAAAAAGCATTCTGAGTGGGTTTAGCCTATAAATGTTATGGATATGTAGATATCCCATTCATTGATTATTGGCATTCCTAGGATTCTTCATGGTATTTTCAAACTTGGGATAAATCCGTGAATTAAAAAATTATCTGACAGTTACCCCTGTTCTCCCTACAATGTCCATTGGTGCTGCTGGAAAGCATGTCTGGCTAGGTAGACTGCTAGTTTTATCCACTAATGGCATTTCTTATTTTCTCAAAGGCCTTTCAGATAAAAACAAACCACCATGCAATCAGTATTTACTTACATATTTGTATAAGAACCTGTATTTTGCAAAACACATCTGTGTATATTTATCTCCTAAAATTACTTGCCTCTGTTAATCAGTGTCTTTCATGTTCTCTATCCAGATTGTAAACTCTAGGAAGAAGCCATGGCTTATATTTCTGTATCCTTTATTTAAAAACTAAAAACACGGAATAATTGAAATCTCTTCTCAAAACAAACAAACTCTGAACTGTAATTTGTGCTCCAGAGCTCCTTGTGCGACCAAGCTAAGGCTGGCATTTGCCCTGAAAGCACAGTCTTGCTTGGCTTCTCCTTCCACGTCCTGCTTGCTCCACAACCTTACTGACTTCTGGGAGCAATGCTCTGATAATTACTTGCCCATGTAGCCTCACCTTAGGGCCCGCTTCTAGAGAACCAAACCTCACACAGTCTCTCTTGAGTGACAGTCTCCCCTAAGTGCCCACCTTTCCATTCCCAAAGCTACTATCTTGGTTCACTCCTTATGGCATAAGCAATTCTCCTAGTCATTGTGCCCCTTCCATCTAGTGTACTGTCAGACAACCTCCTAATGCATGTCTCTGATCACACCACTTCTCCAATCAAAATCCAGCAGTGGTTCCTCATTTGCTGTGGAATTTAGGAAAGACTCCTTGGCCTGGAATTTAAAGGTTTCCATACCATAACTCCAAGCTACCAATTTTTTTTTCCTTTGAGACAGAGTCTCGCTCTGTCGCCAGGCTGGAGTGCAGTGGCACGATCTCGGCTCACTGCAACCTCCGCCTCCTGTGTTCAAGCAATTCTCCTGCCTCAGCTTCCCAAGTAGCTGGGACTACAGGTATATGCCACCACGCCCAGCTAGCTTTTGTATTTATTTATTTATTTATTTGTTTGTTTATTTATTTATTTATTTATTTTTTTGAGACGGAGTCTCGCTCTGTTGCCCAGGCTGGAGTGCAGTGGCGCAATCTCGGCTCACTGCAAGCTCCGCCTCCCGGGTTCCCGCCATTCTCCTGCCTCAGCCTCCGGAGTAGCTGGGACTACAGGCGCCCACCACTGCGCTCGGCTAATTTTTTGTATTTTTAGTAGAGACGGGGTTTCACCATGGTCTCGATCTCCTGACCTCGTGATCCGCCCGCCTCGGCCTCCGAAAGTGCTGGGATTACAGGCGTGAGCCACCGCGCCCGGCCTAGCTTTTATATTTTTAGTAGAGACAGGGTTTCACCATGTTGGCCAGGATGGTCTTGATCTCTTGACCTCGTCATCCACACGCCTCAGCCTCCCAAAGTGCTGGGATTACAGGCATGAGCCACCGCACCCGGCCCAAGCTACCAATTTTTAATCATTGCTCCTAAGTTCCTAATATCACATGGAACTCAACTCTGATAAACTCCCACCCTACCTTCCCTGTTGCTCTGCTCAACGCTGTTTATTTATCTGGAATGTCCTCCCACTTTATTCAAGTAGGAAAACCGTGCCTGTCAATCAAGTCTCTGTTCAAGTGTCTTTTCTATCATGACTACTTTATTGATTCTCCCTTTTATTAGTGTCTTATTGCTGCCATAACAAATTACTAGAAATATAGTGACTTAAAACAACACACATTTATCTCATAATTTTGTAGTTAGAAATTCAGGCAGGCTTGGCTTGGTCCTCTGCTTGGGATCTCACAGAAGACAAATGGAAAAGTTGTTGCCCAGACTAGCTCTTGTCTCTTGGGGGTAAATCTACTTTAAAGCTCTTTTGATTAGTTGGTAGAATTCATTTCCTTCCAGTTGTATTACTGAGGTCCCTGAACCCTCTATCATCAAATCCAGTTGTTCTGAAGCCTCAATTCTCTTTGACTTCCTCTCTGTTGCATCTTATCTGCCTCCAGCTGAGAATGTTCTCTGTTAGATTAAGCCTACCCAGATAATTCAGCATAAGCTGCCCGTCTCAAGGCCTACAGCCTTAATCATGTCTGCAAAATCTCTTTTGCCATGTCACATAACATATTCATGGGCTAAATGATTTAGGATGTGGACATCTTTGAGGGACCATTATGCCTACCACGTATCCCCCGCCATAATGATGATCTCATTCTATTCTGAAATCCTATGGACCATCGTATCTCCTTTCCAATAATTTTATTTACATATGAAGTAGGAATAGCTCACTTGAATAGTGCTATGTGCCAGGAACTCTTTTTTTTTTTTTCTTATACTTTAAGTTCTAGGGTACATGTGCTCAACTTGCAAGTTTGTTACATATGTATACATGTGCCATGTTGGTTTGCTGCACCCATTAATTCGTCATTTACATTAGGTATTTCTCCTAATGCTATCCCTCCCCCAACCCCTCACCACCCGACAGGCCCTGGTGTGTGATGTTCCCTGCCCTGTGTCCAAGGGTTCTCATTGTTCAATTCCCACCTATGAGTGAGAACATGTGGTGTCTGGTTTTTTGTCCTTGCGATAGTTTGCTCAGAATGATGGTATCCAGCTTCATCCATGTCCCTTCAAAGGACATGAACGCATCTTTTTTATGGCTGCATAGTATTCCATGGTGTATATGGTGCCAGGCACTCTTTTAAGCATTTTACATACACTGCCTCACTTAATCTTCATAACAATCCTATGTGGTCAGAGTTAGTACTGTTACTATCTCCATTTTATGGATGAGAAAACTGCAACAGAAAGTTTTGTATCTTATATGTTAATAAATGGTAGAGCCAGGTATGGTAAAGATGATGTCATGTTTAACTAAATTGTTTAATTTTGCTTCCAGTTGCCATAGGAGGATTTTATTTCCAACTGCCCTTCATCTATCAAGTGACTGATTCTGGCCAATGGAATGTGGCCAGAAGTGATGAAGGTCACTTATCTGGCCTAATCCCTGCTTTCTGAAGCATGGTTTTTTATTCACTCTCTCTCTTTCTCCCTCCCTCTCTCTCTCTAGAAGCAAATGGCCCCAAGATGGCAAAGCCATACCATGAAAAGCGACTGGACCTCTGAGTCACCTCTTTGAGCAGAGAGAGCCAGAAGATCCTCCTCGCTCACACTGAACAGTGGCATGTGGGTGAAATCACACTGTGCTGAGTTTCTGGAACCTCAGGAATCTTTGGTACAGCAAAGATGATACTTTGATTAATACGCCAAACTCCAAGCTTAGAAAATCTGGATGTACAGCCTGTGTTCTTAATTGCAATGTTATTTTTTCTCTTCCTCCTTCCTTTTCTGAATAATAATACTTCTAAGATTGCTGAATAAATCCGATATTGATGGAGATAATATAAGTGTGGTAATTATAATGCATTTGTAGCATACCTTGTATTGTGGTGACTCAGACACTTGTATTTTTAGTCTAGGAGGCTGGGGTCTAGGTGTCATTTTCCTTTCCACCTTGTGCTATACTCAGTGCATTGTTTAACATACAGGAAGTAAACACTTGCTGAATTCAATGTAGAAAATTAGAGTTTTCAAATAAAGTAGTTATAAAAATCTATTTCAAGAAAAGTATTCGGTGTACTAAAAAAAAAGTTAATCTCTTTAAAACATTAAGAACGCAACCTATTGACACTGAACGTACCCACACTGAAGGGTTCTTACCTGACTGTTGACACGTCAGGTGGTAACTCCTTGTAACAAGTTTATTAGGAAAAAACTATGTTACATTAGAAATATCAAAATGCATTAAAGACCTGTGATAAAGTGGCTCACTTAAGGGTAGCTGTGGTTATTTTACCCCAATGTCCTCTCCAAACAGTGAAATAAAGAATGTCTCTTTCTCTAGCACTCAAGGTCAAAACAGAGGGAAGGCTTTTTTACTCTACTGTGAGAACATTCAAATATAACATGTATCACTTTGGATTTTAAATCAATTTGCATATGATCTGGTAAGATTTATTTGGCAGGAAAATCAGAGGAGACAAGTAGGATTGCTGAACTAATTCCACTCAAACATCCCTGACTTAAAACTACAGATTCTCAGAAGGACCAAGAAATGGACATAAAAACAAAGTAACAAAAATGCAAACTGTTTGTTACAATACCAAATGTCAGAATGCTGACATAAAAATATCCTGGAACTAGCCTCAAAGTAATACATTCTAAAAGGATTCTAAAATCTCTAAAATAAAAAGAAAAACCTATCTTTTTTTTTTTTCTATCTGGCCTATGCTCTCTTTCTGTTGTCCTGGAATGTAAAACTCTTTTACAATTATATTTATAAAATATGTTTGCATACTAATATCTCTATATATCTATGAATATATTTATACTTGAATGTTTATATTTATAAATGTACATGCTATAATAGATTGCCAAGTTATAAAGATTTGCATAGATGTTTGTCTATCATGATGATGATGAATGCTTTTGTCTCCAGCCTTCCCCGCTTCCCCGAGGTCTAGACCCAAATTTTCACTCTGCAGCGGACCTCTCCCAGGTATCCTGAAGAGTATACTAGATTCTAATAGTCCTAAATCAATTTCATCTTTTTCTCTCCAAAATGTACTCTCTGAAGATAGTCCTGATCTGGTTGATAGTATTGTCATCTATCAACCACCATGAGCAGCCTGATCTTAACAAGATATCTATAAGTTGTCCTCCGCTTTTCCTTTATCCTATACTCAAATAGTTGCCGGAACCTGTAGAATCTACCTCAAAAATGTCTCTTCAAACTGTTCACTCATCCCTTCAGAAACTGCTTGTTGCGTTTTCCTAGGTCGCTGTCCTTCGGGTGTTTATGTGGAGATTACATGATAGTGAAGAAAGCCAGGAAAAAAAACAAAAACAAAAACAAACAAACAAACAAAAACAAGAACAGGGAAGAAAAACGGAAAAAAGAAAGAAGGAAGGAAAGAGGAAGAAAGGAAGAAGGAAAGAAAAGGGAGGAGAGAGGGAGGAAGAAAGCAAATTGGGAAAGGAGATGGCATTATGCAGATATATGCTATGAAGAAAATTAAACAGTGATATAATGGAATCTGACAAGGTAAGTGGAATCTACATCAGAAAGGAAAGAGAAGACAGGCTGCTCTGAATAAATGATGTCTGAACTGAGACCAGGATGATGAAAACAAACAGAAGTTAACTTCTTTAAAACATGAAGAAAGCATCCTACTGACATCAGATATACACATGCTGAAGGGATGTGTCAATAAAATAGCCATAGGATACAGAGCAGGAGAGAGTTCCAGGCAGGGGGAAAAAAGCTCGGAGGAGGACGTGGCTCAGTGAGGTGAGGAACAGGAAAATCAGTGGGGATGGAGGACAATGGCAACGACAAAGGGAGGTATAGGATGACTCCAAAGAGGAAGGCAGAGCCAGTGCATGGGCAGCCTTCCATTTTCTCTGTATTACCAGGGGATCGCTCAGAGAGTTTTAAGCAGGGAGCAGTATGGTATGAATTATCTTTTTTTCCAAGAATGACTCTGGCTGCTGTCTGGATAATGGATTTATATGGGAAACGAGTGAGTACAGGAGAAAGTGGGAAGCTTTTGTGGCCAAAAAGCCTAGGAATGGTATTGGCTTAGACTAGAATTGCTGCAGCAGATGTGATGAACCATTGTCAGATTTGGAACAGAAAGCTGAAAGTACCTGCTAATGCAATCATGTGTGGGGAGGAGGGAGAGCACATGGAGGGTGTCGAAAGAGAAAAAGAAGGATCAAAGATGGCTTCTTCATTTGGGGCCGGAGTGAATGCTCTCTCCCATCGCCTGCTTTGGTTAAGGTGCTTTATGACTCTATCCTGGACAAAATCCCTTTAGTGTCCTGGTTTCCATTTCTTTCAGTCTCCTATTCTCCCTACCTACTCCTTGTTCAAAACTGTCCTCCTGATTTTCCTGTAAGTCTCAGAATCATTTCCCTGGAAAACTAGATCTGTCAAGCTCTAGTTAGGAAAAAAGAATCTACACTAAGTATTGTCAGAGGATTTAACAAAGGAAACTTTTGTAACCAGATTAGAAAGCAGAAAGAGCACAACGGGGGCACTGAGACAAAACCAGGTATTAGCAGTTTCAAGTTTATTGCCAATTCTAAGGTTGAGGTAATTCAGAGAATTAATATCTGAAGTATGCAGCTACTACCCTGAAGGCTGAGATAAACACAGGGAAAAGTGAGGCACTCATTACCCTGGAACTTGAAGAGGCTCCTAAATTTCCTTCATTCCAGACTTATTGTTTCCTAAACCCATCAGTTTTTTTTAGAACCGAGTCACCTTTGCACATGTCATTTACTCTATTTGAAATTTCACTCCCCTTGTCCAGGAAACAGCTCTGAAAAGCCACCCTCAGTTTCTCAAAGCAAAGTAAATCACACCCTCTTCTCTGACAGCTTTGTACTTCCACAGCTCTATGTCAACATGCATCATATTGGATTGTCATGTATCTATTTACGGAGCTCTCTTACCCACAGGTCCATGATTTCTTGCAGATAAGAATTACGTCTTGACAACTTCTCAGTGCTCTTCTGGAGATGTTTGTCGAATCAATAAACATCAATCATCTCTGCTGCATGTGGCACCTCACCTTCAACAGGCTACCCTGGGCATAGTGACTGAGCAGGTCTCAAGACCACCTGAAGGCTATGCTTAGATTAGTTCACCATCATTTCTGTTGGCCAACACAAATCACAAGGCCAGACAAAACTCAGTAGTATCCATCAGCAAGCTACAGGATTTGTGTTGATATTTAGACAACCTTTTGAGGTTCAAATTGGAGTACAAGATTAAATACTACTCACCCTTAAAATTTATACAAAACAGATACACAGTAAATGGTGGCCATTTTACATGTATGACACCTTTATTAGTCAGTTTTTGTGCAATTAAAGAAAACACTCCTAAACTTAGTGATTAGCCCAGCATTCTATGGATTGACAATTTTGGCCGGGCTCAGCAGGGTGGTGGTTCTTCTGGTCTCACCCTGCTCACTCATGCATCTCTAATCAGCTGTGGGTGGGTCGGGGCTGGCTAGTCTGGGGTAGCCCACCTCTGCTCCATGTGGCACCTCACCTTCAACAGGCTAGCCTGGGCATAGTGACTGGACAGGTGTCAAGACCACCTGAAGGCTATGCTTAGACTAGTTCACCATCATTTCTGTTGCAATCTTTTGGCCAACACAAATCACAAGGCCAGACCAAACTCAAGAGGTGGGGAAATAGATTATATCTTTCGATTGGAGGAGATTCAGTCCTGATGATGGTGTGCCAGTTTCAAGCCTTAGCTTCAAGATGTACACACATCTTCTTGCTCGCCCTTGAAACTTTGCTGCCACCGTAACTGAAAGTCTGGGCTAACCTGTGAGGAGATGAGTGACCACATGGAAGAGAGTCCAGTTGTCACAGCTGAGATCATCCCAGACTAGTCTACAGCCTGCCAACCCTTATACATGAAGGAGAATTCAGCAAAGACCAGCAGAGCTGCTGCCCCACCCATGGCTAGCCCCAGACGCATCAGTGAGCTGAGCCAAGAACAGAAGAGTAATAACAAATTCACTGAGTCTGGAGATGGTTTGTTATGTGTCAATAACTAACTGATAGAATGAGTTCATTATCATCCTGCTATAATACTAATCTCTATCTTGACCCAAAGGAATTTTTGAGAGTTTTTTTTTTTTCATTTATTGTTGAAGATGTTTCCTTGAGAGACCTCTCATTGGTACATGTTTTCTTTCTTTTCTTCTTCTTCTTTTTTTTTTTTTTTTTTTTGAGACACGGTCTCACTCTGTTGCCCAGGCTGGAGTGCAGTGGTGTAATCTTGGCTCACTGCAACTTCCGTCTCCCAGGTTCAAGCAATTCTTCTGCCTCAGCCTCCCAAGTAGCTGGGATTATAGGCACCCACCACCACGCCTGGCCAGTTTTTGTGTTTTAGTAGAGGTAGGTTTTTGCCATGTTGGCCAGGCTGGTCTTGAACTCCTGACTTCAAGTGATCTGCCCTCCTCGGCCTCTCAAAGTGCTGGGATTACAGGCGTGAGCCACGGTGCCCAGCCAGTTTCTTTCTTTCTTTCTTCCTCAGTCTTCCAATATCCAGTGGCAAATTTCTTCATTCGTGACTGGGACCATAAATACATATGGCCAATGGCCAGGGTCAGTTATGTTACCTGTCTTCAAGAGAGTGAGTGGATAGAGCACAGCCTCCACAATCAGACAAATCCAGGTTTAATCCTGGTTCCGACACTGAAAGCCAATATATCTCTGGGCAAACTTTTAAATCCTTCTGATTCTTGGTTTCCTTATCTGTAAGATGAAGATAATAATGCCAACCTACGGCCCCCACACAATGCTGTCCTGGTTGTGTACTGTATAATTCCAAATTCCACCAACTATTGTTCTTCAGTGTGTAACCTGCATGGCTGGTCATGGTAGTTTGGGGTTGTGGTAATGGTAGTTAGGTTGTTTGGGTAAATATGAGATGGCGTGTACACAATAGGTACTTAGTAACAGTAGTTCTTACCTCCATCTACAAACTTCCAAACAGAATGTTAAAACCTGCAACAACTGACACTCCAGGCTATAACCCAGGGGTTGGCAAATTATGGCTTATGCATCAAATCTGGCCCAGAGTCTGTTCTTGGAAGTATAGTTTTGTTGGAACACAGCCATACCCATTGTCGCTGGCTGCCACTCCTCCAGTGGCAGGGCTGAGTCATTATAAAGAGCCCATTTAGGTCCACAAAGTCCAAAATATTTATGAATATTTACAGAAAATGTTTGCAGACTCAGTTCTAATGTCCTGTGCCTTAAACTTTTATTGTACGTAAGAATCACCTGGAGAGCTTGTTTAAAATGCAGATTCTAGGGCCTCGCCTAGCAGAGATTCTGAATTAGTACATCTGGGTGAGGCCTGAGATTCTGATTTACAACAAGCACCCAAGTAAAGCTGACATTGCGGGTTTAGGGACCACACTTTAATTAGCGCTGCTTTTAACCATCTGAAGTGACTTAATTACATTAAATCCTTATTTTTTAAATGGCAAGGTATTAATCAATTAAAAACCCATACAAACACACTGCACTCATTTTGTGAAAAAGCTTAAAGTTGTGCTACAGGAATTGACTAAATAATGACTGCAGGTCATTTTAAGTACTAATGTGCCTCATAGATAATTCATGTTTATTCACAGGAGGAAAAAGTTAATCTAGGCCAAGGACAGTAACCACCAGTGAGAAATCAAAACACAAAAACAAAATAAAGACTATATATTAGACTTTAATTATTAGCCTGTGTACGAAATGAAAAATTCATCTCAAGGTTTTCTTAAATTACAAGGTTTTGCTTCTCCTAATTGTGCCATTTGTCTTATTCCCTCTAAAATATCTAATAGTGGTATACTCGGTGACAACCACATACTCCATGGCTCAGAATAATTTATATTTTCCCCACTAATAACAGATTGCAGATGCTCTCTTGACAGTCTTCAAGATTTCAGACTGATTGCTAACCAAGCTACTTACTTAAGACATACTAGGTCAGATCGGTTGCGATCCAATTAATATTTTAAAATCATCCTACAGTGAGCTTCTAGAAATTATTATAATTAAGCTGGTTGTTATGCGCTTGCCCTTCCTTGGTCCCTATTTTAATTTCCTTCGGTGATTTCTTTCTTCTACCTATCTTTCTACTTCAATGCTTGAAATAAAAAGAGCAAATCACTTCCTTCTAAAATTGTATGCATATACCCTCATTTTATCTTGATCTTTTAGATCATCTTCCTTTCATTGGTAGAAAAATTACCTGATTATTATTTTAGGTCTATTTTAAATATGGAGTAAGCCTCCGAGAGCAAGAAACTCTTAAAAGACTATGGGAGAGTTAACAGTTACATCTATGTCTGGTCCAAAGATATAAAGTTAAAAGAAAATGCTAGCTTCTGTGATATGGGACCTGAGAGGGGAGATTGTGGAAGAAAAACCTCACACACTCCATGTGTAGATTCAAAGATTTATGAGCTGTTACAAGTAAACACACACCCATACACTCTAATGGAATTGCCTTTCGATCTCATAATGTGCTCATGAAACAAATCCCTTATGTCAACTGGGGTGTTAGAATGAAGAAAAGAGAAATCTGGCTTACATCCAGGTTCTACCTTTCTCTCTTTTTCTTTTCTTATTTTCTCCCTCCTTTCTCTAAGCTCCCTGTTTTCCTTTCTTCCTTCCTCCCTTTCTTCTTTCTTCCTTCTATGAAAGTTGATCAGACGAAATTGGGTCATTCTTGTCACAGTCAACCAAAGCAGAGTCAAGAAGCCAGTGAGGAAAAGCACTCAGGGCACATAACATTGCTCTAAGACTGTAATTCTGTGTAATCTTGGCTGCTAAAACTGCCTACTGTAACCTAAAACCAGTTTTATCTAATGGCTTCTGAAACAAGGGGCTGCGATACAAAGACTAGTTTTACCCACCAGAGTCACTCACCGATCAGAGCTTCCCAGCTCCCCACAAATTTTACCAGTGCTAATGAACTTTCTGAAAGAGGCGTATGTGGTGATTCTCCTTTTTATAATATAACATTTCCAACCTCCTCTTTGTTCTGCAGACACACCAAAGACCATCAACCAGGTCTGTGTATATGACCTGAATTGCAATTCTTTCTTTCCAAATAAAACATTAAATTTAGAAATTCACTTGTATTAAATGCATATTTTATTTTGCCTTTGATCCTCCCTTCCTTCCTTCCTCCCTTCCTTCCTTCCTTCCTCCCTCCCCCTTCCTCTCTCTTTTTTCCTTCCTTCCTCCCTCCTTCCCTCTCTCCCTCCCTCCCTTTTTCCTTCCTTCCTTCTTTCCTTCCTTATTTTCTTTCTTTTGCTACAGCTAACTCATTGGATTTTTTTGAGGATTAAATCAATTAAATTTAATAAAATGTCATGGTAAAGGCTTGATAAGTATTAATTATTATTATTATTACCTTGGTGATTATAAAACAGAATGCTGTTCATTAATCCCTTTGTCCTTGGCATCTGCTATGGTCTGAATGTTTCTGCCCCCGACAAATTCATATGTTGAAATCCTAATCCCCAAGGTGATGAAATGAGGGGGTGGGGCCTTTGGGGAAGTGATTAGACCACAGGGGAAGAGTCCTCATGATATGATTTATGCCCTTATAAAAGAGGCCCAAGAGAGCTCGTTCGCCCCTCCTGCCAAGTGAGGACACAGCAAGAAGTTGGAACCTGACCATGCTGACACCTTGATCTTGGACTTCCCCAGCTTCCAGGACTGTGAGAAATAAATTTCTGCTATTTATAAGCCACTCCTCCATTTATGGTATTTTGCTATAGCAGCCTAAGGGACTAAGCATTTATCTGACCATTACGTAGAACCCAATTCTTATTGACTATAATCTCTCTGTCCTGGACATCTACATTTATATTCTCTTCATAATGCAAATAGAGTTTGGTTTGATGTATGATCCAGCTTTTTGGAATCATCTCTCAAATAAATATTTGCCTTTGAATCCTCATCCCAAGGTCTGCTTTTGGGAGCTCTCAGACTAAGATATATATTTAATATTGAGAATGTTAAATTGAAGGAAACATGGATAAACCTAAAATTCATAGCAGACCAGACTGCCTAGGAAATAGAAGAGAATCTAGTGGAATGAAACAAACATTACTTAACTCTGAGAAGCAGGGCTTGAAGGCAAGAATGGGCTTGTTCAATAGGTCTCCTTGGGCAGAGAAAGGTGGGGGTGGTGTCCATCTTGATCTTACTCATGGTTCTGAAATGTAAATTAGCCACCAGAGGTCACAGTGAGTGAAAATATCATCAGGACGTTTCTTAGAGTACTCGTGGTACTATTTTCCAGTTTAAAAGAACAAAATAACAACAACAACAAAAAGCAGTGGATGTGAATAGGAAATTCACAAAAGCAAAATGAGATGAATTAATTTATAGAAGTTATGAAAAATACATAAACTTATTATAAATTTAAATGCCTTTAAAAACAAATGCCCAGTTCTCTTACTGGGACTACTGAAAATTACAAAATCAGACTGACCCTCATGCTGAAAACAATTTAAAATGCTAGCTAAAAAAAAGCGGCTGCTTTTTTCTTATTGATCTCACTGTTTAAAGTGGCCCCCAAGATTAGTGTCTAGTGCTTCTAAGCTCAAGAAGGCTCGGCCGGGCGCGGTGGCTCACGCTTGTAATCCCAGCACTTTGGGAGGCCGAAGCAGGCGGATCACGAGGTCAGGAGATCGAGACCACGGTGAAACCCCGTCTCTACTAAAAATACAAAAAATTAGCCGGGCGTGGTGGCGGGCGCCTGTAGTCCCAGCTACTCGGAGAGGCTGAGGCAGGAGAATGGCGTGAACCCGGAAGGCGGAGCTTGCAGTGAGCCGAGATCGCGCCACTGCACTCCAGCCTGGGCGACAGAGCGAGACTCCGTCTCAAAAAAAAAAAAAAAAAAAGAAGGCTTTAATGTGCCTTATAGAGAAAATATGTGTGTAAGATAAGCTTTGTTAACGCATGAGTTATAGTGCCGTTGGCCATTCAATATTAATGAATAAATAAATATATATATATATATTAGCTAAGATGTCTTGAAGCAGGAGCATATGTAAAACACGATTGCATATTGGTTAGTTGATGAAAATATGACCAGAAGCTTGCAGGAACTTAATACAACATTTCCCCTAGGAGCAATGTTTCAGTGTTTCCTAATTGTCTTTGCACCATATTAATGGTGCATAGCTACCTTAAACAGGGAGAATCAACTGTGTAAAGCACAAATCACAATCATAGTAGGAAAATTTAACATGTCTCTGAGAATCAAAAAATCAGTTAAATAAAATTTAATTGAAATAGAGAGAGTCTGAATAATATAGACAATAAACTTGTTTTGGCTTTTGGTGTTCATCTCTGCCAGAAGGAAGTTCTACAGTTATCTCACATAGATGAACTCTCCAGCACCGCAGAGAGCTGGATCCTTACCTCTTTACCATCAATGTCTTTTCTCTAGTCCAACTTAGTCACCCACTCCACTGGTCACATCTTAGATATTGTCATCATCAGAAACTGCACTACTTCTGAAATCTTAATTTTAAACATCTTAATCTCTGTGTACCATCTTTGCTCTACCCCACTCACAAACTCATAACCCCTCACTGCTACAATTCCTTAACTCTTCAGAGACTGCCAAAATATGGACCCCATAGCTTTTTTATTCTCTCCTGTCCAACTCTCTGTCCATGACTTCTCAATAGAATCACTCCCTTGCCAGTATCCCCAGATCTCTTTTCCTCTCCCAGTCTCCCTCTAACAAATGATCTCTCTTCAAAGCTCTAATTGGCCAGCAGCTCGTAGTTGTTTAGGACTCCACCAGAGTGTCAGTTCTTCTAGACAGCCTTTCCAGACAACCCTACACAAATTGAGTGCAGCTTAGTCTCTGCATTTATTCCTTTCTTCTTTCAAAACACTTATAGAGGCTTGTAAATATTTTAGTAGACATGTGCTTTTTCCTCCTGTCTTTCAGACTACAACATAAGTTCCATGAATACAGAAATCCTGTCTTGTTCTCCCTTCATTCCCAGTACCTAATATAAAACCTTGCATACATTAGAAACTCAAAGGAATGGTTATCTAAATTTTTACCCTATAAACAAAATACATTATTTTTAAATGTCTATCAGTGGAATGGCTATGAAGTTTAATCGCATATATAGATATCAATATAACCTTAATTAATTCTATCATGTGGGAATTGTGTGACCTACATGCTTTCACCATACCATAATAAAACTAAAAATACAATAAGGGTAAAATAAGCATAGTTAAATCTAACTAACTGGAAATCCAAAAACCTTGTTTTTAATAATTCTTGGAGAGGAGACAAAAGAGAATATTAAAGAGGACAATTAAAAACATTTTATAAATTGAAGAACATTATGTATCAAAATCAACTGCATAAATCTAAAATTGTCCTCAGAAAAAAATGTATGGTCTAAAATGCTTTCTATTATTAAGCAAGAAAAATTAAAATAAATTAATTAGGTATTCATGAAAAGAAGCTGAGGGTAAAAAGCACTAAAATGAACACAAAGTTAATTAGAGTTGAACTAATCAAGATGAAAACAATATTGGAGATAAAAAGGAAAAAGAGAAAATTATTCGAACAAACTAATTCAGTAGATAATCTGTTGTCAACTGCACAAAAGGAAATAAAACATAAACAGGTATTAGAAATAAAATCTGGCATCTAAACAAAGGGAGGAAAATAAATTTAATTGCAGGAGAGTCTTTTTTTAGCTAACATTTCCTCTTTACTTTTTCTAGACATGTCTTAAGAGCCAAGCGAAGCAGGAAAGTTTCACGACAGTTCACACAATGGTTTTCCTATATAGGCAAAGATGTCAGCTTCAAAACGGCCTCAACAATGCCTGAAAAATCCTGCCAAGTTTCTCTGTCTGGTCCTCAATGACAAGGCTTCTGCATTTTCCCATTGGGCCTTCCCAACTCCCTGCCAACTTCCTCCTATCAATAGCCTGACCTTCAACTTCTCAGAGAAAAGTGCAGCGACATTACCTTTTAATGTGTAAGCCCTTTAAGATCTTATACTCTGGCTGGGCGCGGTGGCTCAGGCTTGTAATCCCAGCACTTTGGGAGGCCGACGCGGGCGGATCACGGGGTCAGGAGATCGAGATCATCCTGGCTAACACGGTGAAACCCCGTCTCTACTAAAAATACAAAAAATTAGCCAGGCGTGGTGGCGGGCGCCTGTAGTCCCAGCTACTCGGGAGGCTGAGGCAGGAGAATGGCATGAACCCGGGAGGCGGAGCTTGCAGTGAGCCAAGATCAAGCCACTGCACTCCAGCCTGGGGTCAGAACAAGATTCCATCTCAAAAAAAAAAAAAGAAAAAAGAAACATAAGCCTTATGAGGGAACAGGGTAAGTTTACCCATCGTATGAGTAATTATGATTGTCAATAGACATACTAAGTATGTGTCTACTTTAGTTATAAATTGTATTAACAAGAGAGTTTTGTATGGTGACAACTAATATGATTAAGTATACAAAATCAATAGCTATCCTATTGCAAAAATCTAATGAGAAAGGAGAGATCACCATTCACGGTATCAGTAGGAAAAATAAACTTCTTTGGTATATGGAGAACTTATATGAAAAATGCTGTAAAATATCACTAACGGGCATAAAATAGACAAGAATAAGTGGAGAAACATATCAATCAATGTTCTTCAAAAGAAAGACTAAATATTGTAATAGAGTATTTTCTCTTCAAATTAATTTAATCCAATGGACTCATTCAAATCAAAACTAATTTCACAGTGAGGAAGGTTAAAATAATGATTTAAAACTTTTTATTAACTAAATTATCCTCAAGTTATCTGAATCAAATTAGGTTTATTGATTCACATCAAAATTAATTGGATTTTATAGAAGTAAAGCAAGTACTAAATTTTTTCTTCAATGTTATTTATTTTGTATTGTACAAATAATACATATTAATTGTAGGAAATATTAAAATACAAATAGGAATGTTTTAAAAAACACAAAATACAACTATCCGGAAATGTAAGACCCAGGAACACCCACTTCCTCTTGATATTGTATTGCATGTTTTTCCAGGCTTTTCTTAGGCTTGCAGTCCTTGACATGCCTGGTTCTGATATGCAAAACTTTCTGTTACCATAGTTCAGTTATAAGTCAGTCCCCCATTAAGATGGTCGAAATTTCAGTTACTGCATTATGTTAACTGTGAGTAATTGCATGAGCTACAAACTTTACTTCTTGCTCTTCTGTCCACCAATCCCTTTGCACATGACATATGCACCTCAAAAATCAGTAACCAAAGACAACACCTCTTTCAAAGTCTGTCGGTAATTAGTCACTGCACATTTGTTATTCAGCTCAGACACAGACAGCAAAGCTTATAGCTCTGTTGCCTCTGTGTCTCCCAGTGATAAACCCATGTAACATTTTATAAAAATGGATAATTGAAAGAGAGAATTGACCAATAAAGTGAAATATCAGCAAAAAACCAAAAACTCATCATGTCAGAAGTGCAATTTGAATAGAATGTAAATGGAATTATAGAAGAAATAGCTAACTCTGGGAATATTGGTACTGTTGCCACTGGATAGGAGCTTAGTGGAGGCAAGCGTATAGACATGAATGAGGAGTGTAGTTGTGACAGGAAGGACGAAGATGTCCCAGAGACTGTGATGCCAGTAAAAATACTTGAATTAAAGAAACTCACAGAGATATTTCATGACATTGAAAGGGCAAAGGATTTCATGTTGGAAGCCCATCCAAACTTAAAGGGAATATGACCATTGGCCAAGGCATAGAAAAGATGCTTGCTTCATGTCATAAGTTATATGACCCGAAGGCAGGCACTATTTAAACTACTCTTCATAATTTTTTTTTTTTTTTTTGAGACTGTGTCTTGCTCTGTCACCCAGGCTGGAGTGCAATGGTGCAATCTCAGCTCACTGCAACCTTCACCTCCCGGGTTCAAGCGATTCTTGTGCCTCAGCCTCCGAGTAGCTGGGATTACAGGCATGCACCACCACGCCTGGCTAATTTTTGTATTTTTAGTAGAGACAGGGTTTTGCCATGTTAACCAGGCTGGTCTTGAACTCCTGCCCTCAAGTGACCTTCCCTTCTCTGCCTCCCAAAGTGCTGGGATTATGGGCATGAGCCACCACACCCGGCCTATAATTTTTATTAATAAATAAAACACTTTAATTCCTAATGCTTCTAATGTGTTATATTAGAGGGTATTAAATAGACATGGTCATTCCCTGTGTAATGACATTTTGGTCAACAATGTACCGCAATGATGGTGGTGCTATAAGATTATAGTGGAACTGAAAAATTCCTGTCACCCAGTGACATCATAGCCATCGTACCATTGCCATGTACTGCAACACACTACATTTTCTATGTTTAGATACACAAATATGTACTATTGGGTTACAACTGCTTACAGTATTCAGTACAGTAGCATGCTATACAGGTTTGTAGCACAGGAGCAATAGTCTATATCATACAGCTTAGGTGTATAGCAGGCTATACCATCTAGGTTTGTGTAAGTACACTCCATTATTTTCAAACAATGATGAAATTGCCTAAGGAGGCATTTCTCAATGTATTCTCATTGTTAAGCCGCACATGACTGTATTAGGTTTACTAGTATTTAATTTCTGTATATAACTTAGTAAGAAACAATTTATGTAGTCATTTTTACAGTGTCACACTACCATACCAAGCAAGGGCTGCCAGTATATAGGATATTCTTTCCTTCTTTCTCTTTCCCTCTCTCTTTCTCTCTTTCTCCTTCTCTCTGCTTCATCTCTTGACCATTTCATAATAGTATAAGTACTTTAACAAAAATGGGGCCATAAGAAAACCATTGTTTTAAATTCTACTTTATTTGTTTCACATATAATACATTATTTTCACATTAACAAATATAAATAAACATCATTTTACATTCAGTAAATGCAGACTATTCCACTGATTGGACTGTGCCAAAACTCATTCAACTATTCTCCCATTAATAAATATTTAAATTATTGCTTTTGTTTACTAGTATGGGCAGAACAGCAAAGAGCTTTCTAGAAGCTTAATTGCTGAATCAGACAGTATATGTATGTTTCTTTTTTGAGTTGGAGTCTGGCTCTGTCGCCCAGGCTGGAGTGCAGTGGCGCAATCTCGGCTCACTGCAAGCTCTGCCTCCTGGCTTCACGCCATTCTCCTGCCTCAGCCTCTCCGAGTAGCTGGGACTACAGGCGCCCGCCACCACGCCCGGCTAATTTTTTTGTATTTTTAGTAGAGACGGGGTTTCACAGTGGCCGGACCTCGTGATCCGCCCACCTCGGCCTCCCAAAGTGCTGGGATTACAAGCGTGAGCCACGGCGCCCAGCCTATGTATGTATTTTTAAATTTGATACATACTGTTGAACATATTACTAAACTGAATTTCCAAAAGTTACCCCAATTTACACTTCCAGGAGTGAAGAAGAACCCAACACTCAGAATCCATATCAACAGTAGTTATTTTTAGTCTTTTTAATCATTGATAATCTGATAAGTAATTTTTTGCATTTTTAAATTAAATTGTTTAACTGAATTAAATTTGTGTGGTGTCATGATACATATGTTGGTTTTCATCCACAGTTCCTGGCTCCTAACTTCTACAGTACTTTTTATACTCTTGAGGCACTTTAGGTCTCAGGAAACAGAATCTCTCACTCTGGCCTTCTCCTGACCTGCCCAAGGCAAGACTCTAATCTTATTGTGAGTCAAAAGACCCTCATTTCAGAGAGTCCTGCCCGTAGTCTAGAGAAGGGAATGCTGCATGGAGAGACCTAGAGGGATCTGAACAGACAGGTCTTTCTAGGTTTAGATCATACTGTTTTTGTCCAATCACATTTTTACACAGTTGCTCATGCTTCCATCATGGACAACTGATGAAGTCTCCGTAAAAGGCCCAAAGGACAGGATTTGAGGAGCTTCTGGATAGCTGAAGATGTGGAGCTTCCTGGAGGGTGTGTACCAATGCATCTCTTCATCTGTATCCTTTGCAGTATCCTTAATAATAAACTGGTAAACGTAAGTTCTGTGGGCCATTCCAGCAAATTAATTGAATCCAAAGAGGGGATTGTGGGAACCCCATCTTGAAGCTGGTCGGTCAGAAGTTTTGGAGGTCCAGACTTGAGACTGGGGGGAAAGGGGATGGTCTTGTGGGACTGAACCCTTAACCTGTAGGATCTGATGCTATCTCTGGGTAGATAGTGTCAGAACTACATTGAAGGACATTCATGTGGTATCCGCTGCTTGGTGTGTGGGAAAAAAAAAACCCACACCTTTGGTCACATAAGTCTTCTGTGTTGATGATTATTGTGATGTGAGAGCAGAGGACAAATTTAGTTTAGGAGAGTTTTTCCACAACACAATGTGTATTGGAGCAAAATAAGAGACCGTGGCAAATATCTGTTTTCCACTGATAAGCATAAAGTTTTAGGTCATATGGTTTAAAGTTATTCATATTCAAAGAGACTGTTCTGCAGTTCTTCAAAGACAGCTTTTATAGAATCTGATGTTATCTCAGCCTTTACAGACTAGAAAATAGGGGCTACCGGAAACAGAATACAAGTTTTAGATTCTATGAATTGTTCTTTTTACTGACCTGCTTGCCATAGAGGTCTAGGCATTCATAGTAATCCACTTGGATGTTGTTGTATGCCAAAAATGCTTCCAACATTGGAATCCCTAGAAAACAAAGCAGGGATTGACACATACTGATTTTGACATTGACTTTCTATCAAGAGTGAAAATGTAACACTAGAAGTGGGCAGAGGTAAGGAAAAAACCCAAGCTAAAATAAGAGTGAGCAATAAATCAAATTTGCTTAAATATCACAGAGTTAATTATCAACTTTATTACAACAAAAACTTCAAAGTTTAGCAATAACTTGATATTTATTCTGTGATAAAATGACACCCTTGCTATTTATGAGGTTTGGGTAGCATAGTAGATTTTTAGTAGTTGAGAAAATTTTAACACTGGGAGTGTTCAAATTTCCAAGTTTTCTTGAATCGTCAAAAGTTCTGATAAGATGACACCTCTCATTCCTACATGACAAATATAGGCAGGAGCTGAAATGTAACTGCTTCCTTTACTAAAGGGCAAATTAATAATGTCTAACTTACCTTCTTTATTCAATTATATTACCTGCCTACCTTAAGAAAATAAATCAATCTCGAACTTCCTTATAAATTTATATTACTAGGAGAAGGAAAAGAAAACTCATTATGGACCCTGATTAACATATCAATTATACTTCAAAGGGATAGCAAATAAGCTTATCATTCTCTGTAGACATTTTATTTCAGGAAATTATTTTTTTCTTCAACATTGTTCTGCTAAGTTCTTTCCAACTACCTGACCAAAGAGATGACCTAAGTTGACATACCCTGAGTTAATGTGCTGTTTCGGGGCTCATACAGGTTTCCACAGATGTTTCCACGGTCCTAATGAAAGTATTTATCCAACTTGATGTCACTGGACTCTGCTTTGCAGCTGAGAAACTTAGTCCTTTTATGTATCAGCCCCACAAATACAAGCTCACTTTTCCCTAAGAAGAGGGTATATGTAATCTGCCTAAAGTCACTCTCAATATTTTGTAGGTAAATGTCAATGTCCTCTGAGAAGGTTATGCTTTTCTGCTCCAGTTGTAAATTATTTGCTTCAGGATTGACTTGGCTCTGAGAAAATTCTTAAAATGTATGTTTTAGATAAGTAAGTAAACTTATAGCCCTTATTCCTTTCTACCCCCAAGTAACCTTCAAATTCTCAAAAGAAGGAAATAAAGAAAGACAGGGTACAAAAACATTTAACCAGCCATCAGGAGGATGATCCTCCTCTAACCTTTACCCTTGATCTTGCTGAGGTAGGACCCTTCATGCCCAGGCATAACACACACTGTTGGAACTGTGCTGAGTTTCCCAAGATTGCATTTACCCCCCAGCTTCTGCACACTCCCTCCTCCTCTTCCTCCTCCTCTTCCTCCTCTTTCTCCTTCTCCTGCAACTGCTTCTCCTTCTCTTCTTCTCCTTCTTATTTTCCTCCTCCTTCTCCTTCCTCTTCCTCTTTTTCTTCTCATCCTTCTCCTTCTCCTCCTTCTTCAACTTCTCCTTCTTCCCCTTGAAATGAGGATCACGTAAGTTTATTCCTGTACCTACTCACAAAAAAATCACCATGAATTCCAAAAAAATACAAAATTGGTGTGTTCTTTTGGTCACTTAGTTATCACAAGTTACAGTTACTATCAGTGTTGTGATTTGCCAAAAGGATGAACATTTCTTGTTAAAGCTCTGCAAATAACAAAGTACAATCTTCTTACACTACCATTCCATTTCCAGAAAAATCAGTCTATGCTAAAACCATGCAAAATGTATGATTTGTGCTGATATGTAAAATGGGGTTAGGTTCTAGGTTAAGGTAAGTGGTTTTTTTGCCTCAATGAATGTCTGGTGGAATATTTGATTGCCATGCTGCTGGGGACTTTTTCACTGTGTGGGGATGAAAACATCTACATATTTGTCTCTAGCCTATTAAATGACACTGTTACCTCCCACTCTTTTGACAACCACTAAAGCCTCTGAAACTTTTTGAGACATGCCCTAGGACTGAGCAGTATTTCTCTGTTGAGAATGATTGCCCCAGACTTTCTCATTAACAATAGCTGGAAAACCCCCTTCATCCCAATTTCAAGGGTTCTACTCTCTCAGTGGATATTACCTCTTTCTAGGCTATTTCCTACTACCTTGGTACTGGCAATTCTTTAATTCCAACAGGACCTACAATTCAGTAAACACACTGCCTCTTCACTCTCACTCAAACTCCTCATGTCCCTCCACAACCAATTTAAAATCCATTTGTTTCTTACACTTTGCACCTGGGAACTCCTTCCAAAGGCTGCCCCTGAGCTCTGCAACCACTTTCCCCATTCATAGCAAGCTAGAAGTGCCTGGGACTATGGCGTGTTCACCATAGGCAGCCCATAGCCAAAGACTGATTGGTCCCAGAGTGTAAAAGCCTCATTCCTTTGCTCCAAGGCTTGACAAGGCCTAAGGTGTAATTTATTCTCCAGAACTCCCCCACTGAATCAAGGCGAAGCAGGGAGTTCACCTGTAATTACACCATTGTGTGGCTTATTCTCCTTCCTTGCTCTGCTTCCTTCACTTCTTTGCTGGTCTCTCCTGGGGAACATCTCTTTGTTAATAATTTGAACATGACTATTCATCCCAAAGCCTGCTTCTGGAGAATCCAACCAAAGATACTGAACAGAATAACACAAAAGCTCACTTCTGAAGGTAGTTGGCAGGACTTCAAGGAATGGTCTTGCACTGCTTTGCAAAGCTGAGACAATGAGCACCTGGAATCTTAACTCATCTCTCCCTGAGTCTATCTGCCCGGAGTTAGTTATGCTACCCTAATCTTTCTTAGGTAAGGAACCCTTGGAAGATAAGCACATCCCTCAAAGCAACCATCACTGAGCAAAGACACTGTGCTGGCCCAGCCGTTTCTGTAAGAAGATTCTAGAAGAACTCTAATTTTGAGTCTTATTTATTTTACAAATATTAGAAAGAATAAAAGATAGTTATCTGGTTTCTCATTAAGGAAATAGAATTCATTATGGCAATGTACAGAGGCAAGAACAATCTAGGGTTAGAATGTTGTTTCTCAGCTCCCTAAAATGAATGCTTGTTAATTAGGTCCAATCTCTCTTTTCTCAATGATCTCGTAGCACATTGTATGTTCCTTAATAAAGTCTCTTGTTTTGATTCTGTGACATACAGCTAATTTTTACTAGTTGTCAGAGGTCTTTATCTTCATCATCTTTATAGATGCTCCACAACAACTAACTTCTTGGTCTGCCCAAAGTAAGCTCTCAGTAAATGTCAGTCTGTTGACTGACTCACATAGTGATTGGCTGAATATCCTTTTCATGCTCCTGTTGTGGGAGGGTATAACTCTCTTATTCATCAAGTCAATCACATTCTCCCATTAGCACTAGTGAGTGTCTGTCATATCCACCCTTCTCTCTCACTTCATCCCTCCTGTCATAGCCCAGGATCAGGGATAGGATATATCTCACCCAAACTCTTGAAATTCCAGCCCTATTGTCCTCCTTGTCACTGATCATTTTCAGCTCCAGTCCAACTTCCTTATTGTGGTCTGACTCTAAAATCAGAGCATGCCACTCATGTCAACCCTTTGGTGCTCCCTACACACCTCTCTAACTTCATTTCCCATCACACCTATGATCCTCATAAATTCCAGCTTTACTGAACAATGTCCAAATATGCCACCTCTCCCAGAGGCATTTCCACAGGCCATTGCCTCGAATTGGAATGTGCATCCTCTCCCTGTGAGCCTGGGAACACCCCCTCCAGTTCCTTTCAGCTCCAAAGTGCCTTCTTTGAAACCTTCCTATTTCTCCAGGAAGGCCCAGAAAAACTCACTTTCATTGGCACATGTCTTCAATGTAGTTCTCCAGATATAGTAATGAAATTTCTGTTTGGAAGTGTTTTTCACCCATAGACTGAATTCCTCCGTGGAGGAGGTTGTCTCCATTCTAATTTGCATTCCTGGAACTTAGTAATGACAGGTTAAGGGAGTTTTGTACAGAGAAGGTACTCAATTCATTCTGGTGGAATGCAGGGAAGAATAAGGGTTGACTAGCCATTTCTTGAGAACTTCATTCATTCATTCATTCTTCATTCATTCATTTGTTCATTTTGATTATTCTTTTATTGGGTGATTCCTAAAAATGGGTAGAGTATTATAATGGAAGCTCCTCAGAGGCCTAATATCATAAAACATGAGGCCACTTGTCAGAGCCAGAAACACTGAAAGCCAAGATCACTCATCTCAGGATTTTGCTTAGAGCCAACCATGTGAATATAATAAAAAGAATAATATAAATAATAATAATAATAACAAGATCTCATATGCATATATCACTTAACAGTTTTGAAGCACTTAAGTGTTTTCAATCTATTTATCACATTTTAAACCATTAGAAAAATTTGGGAGAGGCTTCTGGGTTATAATCACCCCCATAGTATTGACAGCAGAACCGATTACATGACTTGTCTAAGTTTACCTGTGTGATGGAGTGTGAAAATAGCCCAGTTTTTCACCCATTTTTTGTGCCTATGGTTCTGGCTAGATAACTTTGCAATACTCCTACTCGGAACTGTGGCTCCAGCCACATGACTTTCTTTGGTCCATGGAATGTCAGTGAGTCTTGAAGAGACCCTGTACAACTAGGTTTGCTCACGTTTGCCCTCACCATAACCATTGAAAGGACCTGACCAGGCTATCCTGCTCTTAACAGGGAAGAAAGAAAACTACCTACAGCGGAGACCAGCCACATCAGTCATCCCAATCAAGGCTAAGAGTCCAGACATATGAGTGACCCAGGCAAGATTAGAAGAGCTGCCCAGATGACGCTGGACTGAATCACCAGCCCTCAGAGTCATCAGTTAACTGTATCTTATTGTTTTAAGCCACTTAATTTTGAGCTGGTTCTTTATAAAATATTATTGTGACAATCCATCCATTTAATAAAAGCAAAGATAGGACTAGAGAAGATAATGACTAAAATCTTATTTTTATAGTAGTATCTCTTTATAGATACTGGCTGCCCTGTTGGCCATTAGTGGCCTAGGCATTGAAGATGCAACATATCCAATTTAAAGAGTTTCTATTTCCCTCCATTCCCTGGAGCATTATCCATCTTGAGTAGCTCTGTGACTTATCAGTGGGAGAGTACAGAGATACTTATTTACATAATGGACTCCTCATGATTTTCTAACTTCCAAATTATCTTTCTTATTGGAAATATAATTTCTTAATGGCCAATTATCCCTAGCTATCCTACACTGAGAAATATGTACCTAGTCCAGTTGTGAGTGGCAAACTATGGAGATGATGGCATTCACTCATGGGAGGCAAGACAGAAGTTTTATATGTAAGTTTCAGGGGCAGAAATGTGAGATACGAAGAGATGGATAGAGAGTCTGTAGAGGAGGTTTATTCCAAGTTCCCTCTTATAATCAGATATGAAGAGCCCAGAGAGAGAGAAGAAGATCACAAGGCATGAGCTGAAATGAGAGATTTGGATGGGGTTTGGCCAGCTGGATCATGGCAGGGTTTGGGAAGGAGGCAGAGGTAATGCTTTGGAGCCCAAGTAACAACCTTTTTCGTGGAACATAGAATATGGCTCTCATGAAATGAGAACAGAATGGAACACGGCATATGCTTGTCAGTAGCCTTGGACTTTAACAGCAGTTGAAGGACTGGGCAAAATCCCTCTTGGGGGCACAATACTCACTTATAGGGCTAGGCATTCACGATTCTGATGCAAGCATTTGTCACATGCCTTATGGATACCCAGTACTGATGAAATGACCAGAAGAAGATTTCTACAGATTCAGTGGATAACCCAGAATAATTGCATGACTTTAAAGTGGGCGTTAACGCCCTGCATTTATGTAGGTGGGGGCAAGGGGCAGCAAGTTTTGGTGTTAAAATAAATGTTTAACCTACAGGCTGGTGATGTCAAAATATTTGGGTTTCAATTATTAAAATTAAATTGAAACAAAATATCACCACGATGTGCTACTGCATCTAAGAGAATGACTGTGGTGAAAAAGGACAGATAATACCAAGTGTTGACAAGGATAAAATGCAACAGAAACTCTCACAGAATGTTGGTAGAAATGTAAATTTGTACAACCACTGTTGGCCACTGCCCACTAATGCAGAATCTATGCATATTCTTTGACCCAGCACTTCTGCTCCTAGATACAAACTCAATAGAAATATGTACCTATGTTCACCAAAAGATGTACAGAAAAAAAGTTCATGGCACTGCTACTTGCAATAGGCAAAACCTTAAGACAACACAAATGGCCATCAAATGATCAAATGAATAAACAAATTCTGAAATGGTCACACATGAAATAGTATAGAACAATGAGAATCAACAACTTGCAGCCACATTCAATAATCTGAATGAAGCCCACAAACTTAATATTGACCAAGAAGAGAACACAAGAGGACATGCGATATAATTCCATTTATATAAAATTCAAAAACAGGCAAAATGAAACAGTGCTGCCAGAAGTGAAGATAATTGGTTATCTTGAGAGAAATAGGCAGTGGTATCTAAAAGCGGAATGAGGGGTTTTGGAGAGGATGGCTATGCTCTGGTTCTTGATCTGGGTACTGGTTACGTGGGTGTTTTTAGGTTATGAAAATTCATACAGTTGCACGCTTTTGATTTGTACACTATCTGCATGTATATTATATTGGAATGAAACATGAAGTGAAAGTAATATGATGTGATAAAAATGTGGTTGTTTTACGAAGAGTTGACACTCTGTGTCTTCATTGCTGAACTAGTAAATTATGATCTCTGAGTTTTAGCTTTCTCGTTTTAAAAATGGGGATAATGCTATCTGTTCTGTCTATTCATATGGTTGATTTAAAAATCAAGTGAGTTAATGGGCATTATAAAAAAGAAGCTTTGTAAACGGTGTAAATGTATACACATGGAAGTTATCCTTATTGAAACAAAAGCAAAAGAAGATTTTCATTTTAATTTTTAAATGATTTTGCACTGTTAAGGAATACCTCCCTTTGGCAAATGATAGTAATTGTAAGTGTTTTGGATCAAGTTTTAAAAAAGCAGGTTTGTCAATTATATAATAGTCTTTAATGTACCCAGATTGTTGCTTTTGTTTCAGAAAACAGAAAATTACATGATAGCTTGTAAATGGCACATTCAATTTCACACACTGAGAATGCTTGAAAAGTGAAAGGTCCACATATAATGCAGGAACTCAGATTTAATGGCATCAAATGATACATAATTTGATTCATTCAACCACATTTCCAGAAATTAATCACTGAGTGTCAGCGTCTTTACGTCCTTCATGACTCGGTACATCAAAAGAAAACTGCCCTTTTCCGCCATTGCACTACTAATCAGTAATAGTTAGTTCTTTCCATTTAGCATTTCAATCCTACGTTCAGCATCTGGAAACATTTTTAAAGGTTAGACTGCTACTCCCCTATTCAATTTAGTAAAGTTTCAAAACCACAATGGGCTTTCTTTTTGTACCTCCCAATATGCTTAGAATCACCTTTAGAAATCAATGGAAACTTTGCATGTCGGAGTAAAAATTGAAAGTAAAGATTAGGAGAGAAAACTGGAATGCATGACCTGCAGTTTCTTCCTCTTCCACTGATGTTTCTTTCTTTTTTCCCCAGGTGAGTGCAGTGGGGATCTCGGTCATGAGGTTCACCCCCCGGTTCAGCCTTCTCCTGCCTCACCTAAATTTTTGTTTGTATTTTTAGTAGAGATGGGGTTTCACCGTGGTCTCGATCTCCTGACCTCGTGATCCACCCGCCTCGGCCTCCCAAAGTGCTGGGATTTACAAGCGTGAGCCGCCGCGCCCGGCCTGATGTTTCTTTAGATCAGGGTTTCCCAACAGCATCACGATGGAACTTTGAGGATGGCTATGGTTATGTGCATTGTCTTGTGCCTTGTAGAATGTTTAGCAGCATTTCTGGCCTCTAAGCACCTGATGCCAGTAGCACTTCTCCCCCAGCTGTGACAAGCAAAACCAAGTATTTCCATCTATTGCCAAATATCCTCGGGGGGCGGGGAGGCAAGTGTTGGATAGTCTGTAAAACCTCCTCCAATTGAGAACCACTGTTCTAGATGAATATCTGCTAGCACTTTTGTCTTCAGATCTGCTTCCGCACCTCTACACCTTCATGCAATTTCTTCCAGACTTTCTGGAAATCATCTGCATCTAAGGTGCTTTGATCAGAGAGTACACACGTAGCCTGATGGTTTGGCAAACCTGTATTTTTGCCTTGTTCACTGGGCGCCGTGGGTCACTGTCTACTATGTCCACCTTCAGAGCATACCTCTGTTGAAGGTGTTAAAATGTGAGAGGGTCAGAGAGGGCAGTAAAGACAATATAGGAAAGAAAGCAATCTTTGAGGAGAATAAGGTAATAGGTGTGCCTGAGAAAGACCTTCATGAGGCTATGCTGTGTGTCTCTGCGTACCTGGTGCATACTGGTGTAAGAGTCCCTTATACATTCAGGTGCAAGAGGGATGACTTCCAATTACCAGCAAATAAAATTCTTTGCCTTTTCTTTTTCTTTTTCTTTTTTTTTTTCTGGCCACAGAACCATGTTCAGCTCATGAGCAGGGGCTGAATGTAGGTGCTAGGAAACTAGTTTTCTGAGAACAACCCACGGTCTTTCATGGATGGAAACTGGCAGATAATGATTTCAGCTCTCTTGTCCCTTGATGAATGGGAGTTGGTAAATAAGATTCCAGCTCCCTCCACCCTTCATCAGGATCATCGGGATATCCCTGCCGGTTCCCCCAAGCAGGATTGAGCTCCAGCTGGCCACAGTGGCAACATGGTTGCCTCCTCTTGTTTGTTTCACTTCCCTACTTCGCTACAGAGTTTCCTCTGATCATTGCAGAATAAATTACTTTCCCCTGAATCCTGTTTAGGCGGTTGGTTCTGAGGAAAACTAATGCAAGAGGATGTGGTGGGATACGCATTTGTGCTGTTACATTGGGCTCCTGTATGCCCCAAGACCGTGAAGCTCATCTTGAGAGAATCCAAATCCACTGGGCTTCTCCTGGTCCGAGTATTATTTGCTCAGAAAGAATACTTTCTCCAGTTACACACAAGAGAATTTAGTCTTTTCTTCCCTGCTAGGATTTGCGCAATAATACATATTTTCAAAGAGTAAACAACATAACACAACTAGGTGATGTTTTCTTAGTCTATTTTGTCATTTACTCAGATAGGCACAAAATGTTGCATGGTAATTCAAAGCTCTTTTAATCTTATAAGGTTATATTCTAGGAACAAATAATTTACAATGCCTGTTTAAAGGGGAACAGATAATTCTATAGGATTCTGAAACACCACAGACACAAAATAAGTCATCGTAGAGGAGGAAATGTACTTGTTTTAATTTTTAAACATAGTTTAGTCATATTTCCAGTTGATAAAATACAATGCCTTTTACTCTAACGTCCAAGTTTGAGAATCTCTCCACATACAACTCTTTAGCATGTTCACATCAAAATTCAACCAGAAATGATTTTACAGGATGAATTGAGCTGATTGTGAAAGAGTGCAGTGAAAAATGTACATGCGAACTACAAATGTTGAA
Source organism: Hylobates moloch (assembly GCF_009828535.3). NCBI lineage: Eukaryota > Metazoa > Chordata > Mammalia > Primates > Hylobatidae > Hylobates > Hylobates moloch. Next base: position 49,421,679 of record NW_026652296.1, on the reverse strand, counting down.
TGGACAATGAGTGGTAGGAAGGGAACATTTATCAATATTGTATGCCTATGAGGACTTACTTATTTAATCTTTTTGAAATTAGGTTGCCTTTAAACATTTTTGGAACTCAAGACAAAGCATAAAGTCTTTTAAACACATTGCATCTGTTTACTGACTGCTTACTTGAGCAAAGATTACATTCATTTTTATTATTTATTCATATAACCAAGTTTAAACAGGGGTTTTAAAAGTATAAAAATGACTGAACCACAAAATATAGTTCCAAACAATAGGATACTAATAAAACTTAAAGGGAAAACATTTAGTTTGAAAAAAAAAAAGATATTCAACACTGCAATAACTAAGATAATGTTTCAGAATGACAGCAACTGTAATGGACAGAATAAAACATGGTGGGGCTGATTGCATAAAGCACTATGCGTAGTAGATTGAATATGCTAATACCGGTATCCATTCCCTTCGGTAGTGTCCTCCCACATTGACTCTGGGCTTGTTCTTGGGAATTGCTTTGGCCAATGAGACAGTAGAAACTTGATGCAATCAGACTTGAACGTGTACTTCCTGCTCCACATGGTCTCTCATGCTCCAGCAGGCTAGCCTGGCTTTGTTCTCAGAGCAGTGGCAGCCTTCCAAGACAGACCACATGGAGCAGAACTGAGTTGTTTCATTTGAGGCTGTCCTAGACCAACTAGCCTCCAGGTACCCACCCCCTAAATGTCAATGCTTGAGAGCCTAGGAGAGATTAATGGAGACTGGCCCAGAAACAAAACTTTCCAGCAGACCCACAAGCATAATGGAAGTAATAAAGATGATTTTAAAGCCACTAAGTCTTGAAGTACTCAGCAATATTAAGTATACCTACTAGGTACAGATAATGAATAATCCCTGGAGTAGAAAATAAGATGGGAAATATTTGTTAAGCATGTGGGTTAGCCTTCATACTTGTCATTCAGGGTATTGGACACAAGAGTTAACACATCAAATAAATATAAGCATGATGAAAAGGTTTCCTGACCCACTGTCAGAGGCACTTTCTCTATTAGGAGATTTGCTAAACAATTATAAAGTTAAAAAGTCTTTGGGACCCACTTGAGCCTCCAAAGTTGATACAAAAATTGTTTTAAAATAAAGATATTTGAGATTCAACAGATACAGAAAGGCAGCTTCCCAGGGCTTCCTTTATCTCAGTAAAAACAAAAATTCTGGGAATGAGGCTGCTATAAATCCCCTCTCTGAGGGAGTTTTATGGCTATGAAGAAAAAAATGGAGAAGGCCATTTGGACTTGCATAAACAAACAGCATCACAAACTTTTATCTCCCATTGGTTTTCCTAGAAGCGCATTGGTTTTTCCCACAGAAGCCTTTTCTCCACACACCATAAAATTATGTATATAAACCCTCATCTTTAGCTATTTATAGAGCCACAACTTTCGTGCATTCCCGCATGCATATGGATAAACTTTGTTTATTTTCCTGCGAATATGTCAGTTTCAGTTTAGTTCACATGTCCCCAAACACTGAACTTGAGGGTGGAGGCAAAGTTTTTCTTCCTCAATGGAACACATACAGAAGTGCCAGTACTCAACAGTTCAAGTGCTGAGACTAAATTCTCACCCGGAGGCTGGGCATGATGTGCCTCAGGCCTCTAATCCTAGCACTTCGGGAGGCTAGTGCTGATCCCTTGAGCTCAGGAGTTTGAGACCAGCTTGGGCAACCCTGGCAAGAGCCATGATGAAACCCTGTCTCTACAAAAAAAATTAAAAAATGAGCTGGGAGTGGTGGTCTGCACCTGTGGTCCCAGCTACCTGGGAGGCTGAGGGCCAGGTGGAGGTTTCAGTAAGCTGAGATCGCACCACTGCACTCCAGCCTGGGTGACAGAGTGAGACTTTGTCTCAAAAAAAAAAAATAAATAAATAAAAAAGAAGAAAAAACCCTTACTTGCAATCATTCATGTTACATTTGAACCCATGGCCATATTAATCAAAGCATTGACATTTTATTAGTGATTATTACTTTTATTAAAATATACCAGTGATGTACATATACCATGTATGCTATTTATGCTACAGCACCAGTATGTTTCAGCATGATTTTTAGATGATGTTGGTTTTAAATAAAGATAATATGAGAATAATTGCCACGGATTTCATACTTGCCAAGGATTTCATACTTGCCACAGATTTCATAATATCAAAGTTCTGATCATGCTTTTCTAAATATGTAAATAAGTGAGACTAGCAATTTTAAACTTTGCTACATATTAGAATCACCTAAAGACCTTTAAAAAGACTCCCAATGCCCCGGTAGCACCCCAGAACAAATATGCTGGAATTATGGAACTGTGATATAGATATCAAAAATGTTTCGCTTGAACCTGGGAGGCGGAGGTTGCAGTGAGCCAAGGTCGTGCCATTGCACTCCAGCCTGGGGAACAAGAGCGAAACTCCGTCTCCAAAAAAAAATTCAAGTTTCTCAGGTAATTCCAATGTGCAGCCAAGTTTGAGAATCAACAACTTAGTCCTAGATCTGTGCTTTCCAATACAATAGCCATGAGTCACATGTGTCTAGTAAGTATTTGAAATATGGTTAGTCTGAATCAAGATGAGCTGTAAGTAGAAAATACACACCAGATTTTGAAGACGTAGTGTAAAAAAATGTAAAATATCTTGTTAATAATTTTTTACACTTGTTACACATTGAAATAATAATATGTTGATATTTGGGTTAAATACATTATTAATTTCATCTGTTTTGTTTTACTTTTTTGTTTCATTTTTTGTTTTCTTTTATTGTGTATGCAAATATTGTGTATAGTTCTATGATCATATATAGATAATTTTGTATCTTTTTTTTTTATTATTTTACTCTAAGTTCTGGGATACATGTGCAGAACGTGCAGGTTTGTAACATAGGTATATATGTGCCATGGTGGTTTGCTGCACCCATCAACCCGTTATCTATCTACATTAGGTATTTCTCCTAATGCTATCCCTCCCCAAGACCCCCGCCCCGACAGGCTCCAGTGTTTGTGGTTCCCCTCCCTGTGTCCATGTGTTCTCATTGTTCAACTCCCACTTATGAGTGAGAACATGCAGTGTTTGGTTTTCTGTTCCTGTGTTAGTTTGCTGAGAATGATGGTTTCCAGCTTCATCTATGTCCCTCAAAGGACATGAACCCATCTTTTCTATGGCAGCATAGTATTCCATGTGGTGTATATGTGCCACATTTTCTTTATGCAGTCTATCATTGATGGGCATTTGGGTTGGTTTCAAGTCTTTGCTATTGTGAATAGTGCTGCAATAAACATACGTGTGCATGTGTCTTTATAGTAGAATTATTTATAATCCTTTGGGTATATACCCAGTAATGGGATTGTGGGGGCAAATGGTATTTCTGGTTCCAGATCCTTGAGGAATTGCCACACTGTCTTCCACAATGATTGAACTAATTTACACTCCACCAACAGTGTAAAAGCATTCCTATTTCTTCACATCCTCTCCAGCATCTGTTGTTTCCTGACTCTTTAATGACTGCCATTCTAACTAGTGTAAGATGGTATCTCATTGTGGTTTTGATTTCTATTTCTTTAATGACCAGAGATGATGAGCTTTTTTTCATACGTTTGTTGGCCACATAAATGTCTCCTTTTGAGAAGTGTCTGTTCATATCCTTTGCCCACTTTTTGATGGGGTTATTTGTTTTCTTCTTGTAAATTTGTTTAAGTTCTTTGTAGATTCTGGATATTAGCCCTTTGTCAGATGGATAGATTGCAAAAATTTTCTCCCAATCTGTAGGTTGCCTATTCACTCTGATGATAGTTTCTTTTGCTGTGTGGAAGTCTTTAGTTTAATTAGATCTCATTTGTCAATTTTGGCTTTTGTTACCATTGCTTTTGGTGTTTTTAGTCATGAAGTCCTTGCCCATGCCTATGTCCTGAATGGTATTGCCTTGGGTTTTTTTCTAGGGTTTTTATGGGTTTAGGTCTTATGTTTAGGTCTTTAATCCATCTTGAGTTAATTTTTGTATAAGGTGTAAGGAAGGGGTCCAGTTTCAGTTTTCTGCATATGGTTAGCCAGTTTTCCCAACAACATTTATTAAATAGGGGATCCTTTCCCCATTGCTTGTTTTTGTCAGGTTTGTCAAAGATCAGATAGTTGTCGATGCGTGGCATTATTTCTGAGGCCTCTGTTCTGTTCCAGTGGCCTATATATCTGTTTGGGTACCCGTACCATGCTGTTTTGGTTACTATAGCCTTGTAGTATAGTTTGAAGTCAGGTAGTGTAATGCCTCCAGTTTTGTTCTTTTTGCTTAGGATTGTCTTTTGGCTATGCGGGCTCTTTTTTGGTTCCATATAAAATTTAAAGTAGTTTTTTTCTAATTCTGTGAAGAAGGTCAGTGGTAGCTTGATGGAGATAGCATTGAATCTATAAATTACTTTGGGCAGTATGGCCATTTTCACAATATTGATTCTTCATCCATGAGCATGGAATGTTTTTCCATTTGTTTGTGTCCTCTCTTACTCCCTTGAGCAGTGGCCTGTAGTTCTCCTTGAAGAGGTCCTTCACATCCCTTGTGAGTTGTATTCCTAGGTATTTTATTCCTTTGTAGCAATTGTAAATGGGAGTGCACTCATGATTTGGCTCTCTATTATTGGTGTATAGGAATGCTTATGATTTTTGCACATTGATTTTGTATCCTGAGACTTTGCTTTTTAAAATGCTACTAGTGGAAAATGTAAAATTACTTATGTAACTCACATTTGCGGCTCACATTTTTTTTTTCCATTAAACAGCACTAATCCAGACTATCCCACTAAACTAGAATATGATGTATGGAAATGCTTATTTTAATATTCATGTGATTTTACAAAAACTCATTTAATGAAGTATGTATTTACATTCTAGAAAACTGGATTTAATGTTCTATAGGAGGTTCATTTTCAAAGAAAAACTGTACAGGCAGGCTGGGTGGCTCATGCCTATAATCCTAGCGCTTTGGGAGGGCAAGGCATGTGGACCACGAAGTCAGGAGGTCGAGACCAGCCTGTCCAACATGGTGAAACCCTGTCTCTACTAAAAATACAAAAATTTAGCCAGGTGTGGTGGCAGGCCCCTGTAATCCCAGCTACTTGGGAGGCAGAGGCAGGAGAATTGCTTGAGCCCGGGAGGTGGGGGATGGAGGTTGCAGTGAGCCGAGACCACACCACTGCACTCCAGCATGGGCAACAGAGTGAGACTGTCTCAAAAAAAAAAAAAAGAAAAGAAAAGAAAAGAAAAACTGTAAGCCAATAGTGGGTTTCTTGTCCTGCTTTTGTTGTTGCTTACGCACAATAATTTATATGCATTTAATTGTCATGATTATACTCAATTTAGTATTTTAAATGTTGCACTTACATAAAGTTAACATACAATTCAAGTTACAGATGTCATTAAAATTTGCAAAAGTCATCTTACTGAAAAGTTGTGTGTCAACCAATCATATTTTGTTGAATAAAATCTTAAAGGAAAAAGGGAGATAGAACCTGTAAAAAATAATCAATATTGTTCCTGCTAGCCATTTTATTAAATTTGGATTTTTTCATGATCAAATATTCTTCCATGGATGCTCCTTGACTTACAATGGAGTAACAGCCCAATAAACCCATCGTAAGTTGAAAACATAATAAGTGGAAAATGCATTTAATATACCTAACCTACCAAACATAGTAGCTTAGCTTAGCCTATCTTAAACGTGTTCGGAACACTTACATTAGCTTAGGGTTGGGCAAAGTCATCTAACACAAATACTATTTTATAATAAAGTATTTAATATATCACATAATTTGTCGAATGTAGTACACTGTAGCGTATCAGTTGTTACCCTTGTGATTAAGTAGCTGACTGGGAGCTGTGGCTGACTTCTCAGCATAGTGAGAGAATATCGAACCAAATATTGCTAGCCTGGAAACAGATCAAAATAAAAAATTCAAATTACAGTTTCTACTGAACTCACACCATCATAAAGTCAAAAAATTGTGAATCTGATCATTAAAAGTTGGGGACCATTTGCAGTAAGAAATCCCTACATTATCATTCTCTTTATTGAGTGGACAACAGTCTACTTGTGACACTGACGTGGTTGAATTTTTTTGAATAGCATCAGTAAAAAGAAAGACCATGAAAGGGAGAATGCTGCATATGAATAATGTATAGCTAATTCTGTTTTCAGTCTAATTTTAAACCGTTTAGAGCTAGCACATTGATTATATTTGCAAGGCACCATGCCAGGTTTATATATATATATTTAAAACTCTGGCCCAGGATATATTTTAACTTATTTCCCATCTCCTAGTAACATCCTATTATTCATCAGATATGGAGACAAAAGTGGCTCCATTTTGGATGCTAATCTCCAGTGTTAATTTCTGATCAGCCACAGTCCCGCGAATACCACCTGATTGCTACTTTATTTACTGTCCCTAGTGTAAGAAACCGTGCCCCTGCTTTTAGAGTAAAGCAACCTTGATGTTATCACAAAAATTATAGGTTGTGACACACATAGCATTCTTTCTTGTTTTGGAGAGTTGCCTTTCATTGTCTTGCTGGAATACGTACACATTTTCCCTATAGTAGATAAGCCTTGGGTCTGGGGAGTAACAGGTGCAGAGATCTACTTGTCTTGTGGCCACCCAAGGCCATTCTTCTGTCTCTAAGTCTCAGAATAAATCCACCAACACCGACAAACTAAATTTGTCTGCCTCCTCTTTGGCTTCTTGGCTCCTTTAGAATTTGGGGGTTGCTTTGCTTATATGACTCTTTCATGGAACATCAGATGATAATTATCCACAGCTTGAGGCCATTTCTTTCAATTTCTAAAACATTTTATTTTGTAGTACAGGGCTTCCTTTAATTCCAGATACATTTATTTCCCAGTCATTGTGGCAAAACTTTAAAATTAATATATTCACAAATTCCCATAATAAAATACCATACTCATTATTTAAAATATACTAAAATGTGTATTTTCCCCAAATCATTTGTTTTTGTCACTCCTGAAGTTTGTTTGTACTTATGCATGGTGGAATATTTCATTCTTAGCCAAAAGAAAAAAGGAGTCACCTTGTGACAACGCTGGTCATGGGACACACATGATCGTCATCTTTGTCCACCTGGTTAATGGTTTCCAACTCAATCATTCATCACCATTTCATAAATCTAAACCCCACCTTTTGTTATTTTCATGTTAGTTTTTATGTATTTTGCTTATAAATCTTAAGTCAGATTACCTGTTATTTTTTGTTTTTGTTTTTCACTCTAAAGTTAAATCTGCCTTAAATGAAACAGCCGAGACAAATAATGAGGAACAAAAGGAGAAACTGTTACATTTGAATGGATTGTGCTTCTCCTGCCTCACCCTCTCACTGTATTCCATGAATGTGAACTCAGAAGCAAAAGAGTCAGGGGAATGAGAATGTTGACTTGATATTTACCAACTTTGCTCAAAACATATTTATAAGATGCTCATGTATTTCATTGGCTTTCACCATAAGAAAATATGAAAAGCTGGGAACCACTATGGAGACAGGATTAGGAAAGTGAGCCCTCAGCATTAACTACCTGAGCAAGGTACAATTGGCCCAACCATTTATGTTCCCCTTAAGGCACTTGTCACATTCTGCCTTAAATTATAGTTATAGTTAGGCATTTTTCTATTCTATTTGATAAATTCTCTGAGGGCAGGATGCTGCCTAGTACATAACAAATGGTAATATTTTAGAATAAATGGAATATTTTAACCACTTTTGCACACTCCCCATAACAATAAGCTCACCCAGAAGCCTATTCAACAAACACATTGATTGAGTGCTCTAGCATGCACCTACTCTGTGCGATCGGGAATTATTTCAAAAATAAGCTCTTTCCAGGTTTCTCCTTCCTAGTGGCAAGCAGAGTGAATTCAACTGGAACTTAAACTTGAGTAAACTGTTCAGATATGAATTCATATCTCTGCTTTGCATGTTTAGTGTTTGAGAGTACAGCTAGAGTCTATCTTTAGTTAATGGCTCTTAAGGAATTTATTTGCAAATAATTGCAATATTTATCACATTTTTAGTGTGTCAGAGCTAGGGACACCAAAATTTTCTTTTACCTCTTAAATCTGCTTTTTACATATTTATTATCCAGTGAACTGAGAAAAGGCTTTCAAAGTGCGAATATCTGTCCTATCTCTTTGTCTGGTTTTTCCTTTCAGTGTTCATTCACAAGTAATAGTAGCTATCATTTACTCAGACTCTGCTATAAACTGGGTACTTTATGCACTTGTGTTTAATTTTTTACAGCCTCACAAATTAAAGATTATAATGCTTGTTTTTCAGATGAGAATTAATTTACATAATCTTCATAACCTTTCAAGGTGTATTAGCCAGAGTTCTCCAGAGAAACAGAACCAACAGGATGGATATATATCTATATATCTATTTTAAATATATGTCAATTAAAAAAATTTCACCAAATTGAGTTTCAAATATCTGATTGGCTTTTATTAGCAATTCATGAGCTGGGCAGCATGCAGTCTACAAAGTAGAAAGAAACTCTGATGAGCTAAACAGAGTGGGTGAGTTTTATGGGCAGAAAAAAGAAAAGAAAAGCAGAAATAAAGAACAAATAGAGGGTTGGTCATTTCAAGGTTACTTTTCTTCTACAGATGTAAGCAAAATCTTGTTGGCCTAATTGGATTTCACTGTTATCTCTCTTCTGATTTCTCACAAGGTCAAATTTTGCAAGTAAATAACGCAAGTTTTGGTTTGGTTATGTGACACTAGTATGAGTGACTCCATTTTGGACCTGCTGTCTGTTTGTTCTTTTTTGTTTGTTTTCTTGTTTTTTTTTTTTTTTTTTTTTTTTTTCAGTTTAAGAGAGAGAAAAAAGAGAAAGAGAGAGAAAGGCATTGGCTTATATGATTGTGGAGGCTTGGCAACTCCAAAATCTGCAGAATAGGTAGGCAGGCTGCAGGCCCAGGGAAAAGGTGCAGGTCAATGGCTGTTTGCTGCCAGAATTCCTTCTTGCTTAGGGGAAGTCAGCATTTTTCTACTAAGGTCTTCAGCTGATTGGATGAAAATCCTACACTTTATTAACAGTAATCAGCTTTACTTAAAGTCTACTGATTTCATTGTTAAAATCATCTAAAAAATACCTTCACTGAAACATCTAGACTAATGTTTGTCCAAATATCTGGATACCATGACCTAGCCAAGGTGACACATAAAACTTACCATTATACAAGGTAAATATTATGATCCCATGTTACAGATGAACACAGTAAGGCTCGCAAATAGTAAGCAATTTGGACAATATAGTGTATTATGAGGTATTTGGACTTTATCAAAGGGATTTTTCTTTTCCGAAGCCCAGGTGTCTTTCACTATGTATGCTGTCTCTCAAATCAATGGTTTTTCAATTGAGCAGAAATATGTTCTCCCAGGGCCAAACTCATGCTAAAAGAAGCATCTACTGGTCCTAACAGTATTGTATAGGTCTGATTTATCCACTGATACACATTTTGCCAAGGATGATGATCTAATCTAATGAAGTAGGCACCTGTCATGATAAACATCTCTCTACCCAGGAGGCAGTGACATAAGTAAGGGAGTCATTCTGTCCTTCATAGTCTCTGGAAACTTTTTGATCCTTTCCATTTCTGATACCAACCCTTGAACTTACGACCCTACTACTTCTTACCTAGAACATATATTACATAATTTCAGATCTCTAGTCTTCACTTTATATTCCTGAATTCTGCATTTAATCAAGCCACCACCGGGCTCCCCTTCTTCCCTTCTTCCGTGCCTCTCAATTATCCATGGAATAAAGCTGAAGTCTTACTAAGCATTAAAGATTATTCCCAAATGAGCTTCAACTACCCTTCCGGCCGCCGTTTTCATCTTTCACTAAGAACAATACACTCAGATTAAACTTGTCCCCGACAGGTGCATGGATTCATATGCTGTTTGATTTTTTTTTTTTTTTTTTGCCACTTATGCCTTCGTGTTCACCTTTTCCTCTTTTTCGCTTTTCAACGAAGTTTTCATGATCAACCCAACCAGCAGCTACTCTCCTTCCTCAGATCACTGAAGAGTGTAATCGTTAGGTATTACGAGATCTCTATTTGTGCACCCTCCTTATCTGTTAGAGAGAGGGCTGGCATCAGTGACTGAAAAGGAGCCCCAAAGACAAATGCAATCGGCCCCCCAATACCGGAGGATGCCCTGTATCCCGCACATCCACTCTGCCAGTGCAAGTGTTCAATAAATGCTTAATACATTCATTGATGAATGACCCAGAGAGAAAAAATGCAGTTTGTGGGACAAGGACGAAGTGGCCTCTCAGAGATGCGGGAGTGCTGGCTCTCCTCCACCCTCCCCGCCTCCTCCAAGCCAGGGTTCCCCCCACCCCTCACTCCTACTTGAGGAAAGGGCAGACATTGCGCATGCCCCGTATCCAAGGCCGCCTCCGGGAGCACCGCCCATGCCACCCCGCTCCCTCCCGGTGATCGGGCACGCGCGCTCGCTCCCGCAGAGCGTGCCCTGCGTGCGGGTGCCCGCCGAGCCCGCCGGGCGCTGGATCTCCGAGTGCCCCGGCCGGGGCCTGAGGAGCGGGCACAGGGCAAGACGGCGGACCGCCGCGTGGCCCGAGGCGAGGAGGAGCGCGGGCGGTGAGTGAGGGCGCCGCGGGCGAGCGGGTCGGCGCCTCCGCGCGTGCGCAGCGCGGGACCGCCCGGGCAGGGGCGCGCGCCCGGGGGCCGGCCGGAGGGGCCGAGCGAAGCGAGGAAAGGCCGGGCCGGGGGCCGCAGGTCGGCCTCGGACCCATGGGTCCAGGGGATCCCATATCCTTCCCCCGGGCTCGACAGGCGCTGGCCGCGCGGGCTGGCTTTCCGAGGGGGGTCCCAGTGGGGCGCGTCGGGCCCGCGCGGGGGTCCTGGTGCCCGGGGCGGAGGGGCAGGGCCGCCTCAGCCGAGGGACCGCGGGGAGGGGCGCACGAGCCCGCCTGACCGTGCGGACGCCCGCGGGGTGCGCGACCCCGGAGGTGGCGGAGGTCCAGGCAGGGGGCGCGGTCGGGAAGCCTCGGCGCCTAGCAGGTGGTGGGGGCCGCGCCTCTCTCCCGGGGAGGCGCGCGGTGGGAAGCGGAGCAAACTTCCCCTAAGTAACTTTCCTGAGGCGCTGCCGGCGGGGCGCGGGGAGCGGGATCCGGGGGGCACTCCGGGGACCGACGCTCCGGGTTTGCGCGGCCTCAGGCGCCGCGGGAACCCAGCGAGTGGCGGCGGGCGATGGCGGGGGCGGCTTCCTCCTGAGGCTGGACTCGTCCTCCGAGTTCTGAGTGGCATTCGTGGCCCGTTTGCTCTTAAAATAGACGTAGAAGTTTGGTGTTCGGGAAGAAGGATGTTTGCTCTCTAGGGAAGAAAAGGCTTCTACCTCCTGGCCTTTTCAAAGAAAGTATTGTTCGGGCCTGCTGGGGATCCCTATTTATCAAGCAACCCATTGTCCTGTGTGTGCCTGGTGAAAGCGAGCTAATTCTATTATTAGTCGTCAAAAGACCAAGGGAGATCACGGTGCTTTTTCTTTTTTAACTATTCCCGCCACCTCGCCAAATCCTGTAATACAGTTTCCCCAAACTTGGCTGCACAGAGGAGTCGCTGGGGAGTTTTAAAACTCTTCAAGCCCAATCGCACACCAGACCAATTAACAGAGTGTATTTTTTAAAGATCCCCAGGTGATCGCGCAGCCGAGTTTGGAAACACTGGTTTAATGTAAGAAAGTCAAGACTTTAGTTTCACATAGTAGTAGCATTCGGTTTGTAATTGGTGAGATGAAACTCAAATTCGTTTTCCTAGACAGGAACTCACAAAGCGGGGTTTGTTTCCCACCAGGGAGGGAGGGAAGCATCTCTAATGGTTCAAAGTTTGTGAACTATAATGTGACTCTAGCACTCAAAACAATTGTTCTAGGTGCTGTTTTGAATTTCTGTTGGGGTTACTAAGCCCGCTTTCACTGACTCCCTGCCCAGCCAAGGGCTTTCCCCTTCTTTTAACCCTACCTCAGTCCCCCACTCAACCCTCCGTCAGATCCCCTGTTTTAACTTTAACCTCAGGGACGATCTTCCTCTCCCATAGGTTACTGGCTTTAAAGGGTTACTGCGGGTTCCCATAGCAACGAGTCCTCCAGGGGAAGTGGGCGGGTCCTCTTACCCTTGGGTTTCTGAATAGGACTCTTCCTTTTCGGAAGAATTTTTGAATCACCCTTTTTCATTTGTTGGCCTCAGCGCAGGTAAGGGTGAGCTTATGCAGTTCCAAGATTTTCTTTCTAAGATACTTACAGATTATTAATGCCGTTATATGGGATGATAACTACTAGCAGCCATGTTCTTTCTTGATTTCTCATTCTTTCCCAATCCTTGCACTGATGACTTGTTTAACAAACTTCCAAAATGAAGTGGAAACAATGTTTTCCTTTTCTTTTTTAGCATGTTTTCTTGGAGATGCACATGCCTAAGAATTGTATGCACTATTTCTCTAAAGCCCTAAGTTACACCTTACATTTAAAAAGTTAAAAAGTGAAATATAACTCCACATCTGTGCGGAGAAACTTTTGATAATTTGTGGCAAAAATGCCATGATTAGCTTTTAAGTTGTTTTGTTCCTAGAAAGCACTCTGCCAACATTCTTTACAAAATGTTAAACTGCTTGTAATACTATACTTTACCAAAGGAAAGGCACAGTCTACACATTCTCCTACTTCCCTGCCCAAACACCCCTGCCCAAACACATGCATCCAAAGATCAATTTGAAAAAAATGTTCATTTTTTTTTTTAATGCTCAAAACAGGTTTGCTATAGACATCTAATTCCATTTTGCCTTGCAAGGAACTGTTAAAACTCTTCTGAATAAAATAGTACAGAAGTAGGTCATTTACATATTTGTTTTTAATTGTGTTTTTTAAAAAATATTTTAAACTTTGCTCCAAAATGCCTTTAGGATTCCAATGATTTTTGAGTTTGTGTTGGGAGTTGAAATGGTTTTCTCTTACTAAAATCTATTTTATGTGCTGTTTAAATTTCTGTTAACTGAGCTATCAAGCAAATCCTGTAAGGTGAATTTTTTCCATTTACTGTGAGAAAGGAATACTGATGGAAACCCCTCTCATGTGATGGACCTTGTAGTTCCAGCAGTGATGCTGGGCTGCTAAAATAATAATCTCTCACCTAATCTTCCCTTCTTTCATCACACATTTAAAAATTACCTTTAAGGCTTTTCAGTTTAGTATGTCTTTCAGCGTAGTTGTCCAGTCTCAAATTCCTTGAAGGTGTGCATTAATATACATTTATCGACATGTCCTTTGTTTATTCAAATTAAGCAAATACAGTTGAGAATTTGTTGTTGCTTTGTTTCTTTTAAAAAATTAAAAAGTATTTCCTGTTGGGAGGCATTTTGGGAATCACTGAAAAAAATTAAGAAAGTAAAAATCACCGTCATATCATCTAGAAAGAAACAACTGGTAATTAGATGATGTGCTTCCATTTTACCCTTTTTGTTTGTCTCGATAGACATACTTTAAACAAAATTGGCTTTTAATTTTATCTGTAGTTTTAAATATTGCACTTTTATTTAATATGAAGTAAATATTAGAGACGTTTCCTTTTTCTGTAAACCCTTTGAAAATAAGATTTTTAATGATGAATACACCCAAGTTTATTGAACTAGTTTTCTGTTGTTTTCCATATTATTTTTATTTTTAGTGGCTTGAGAATACAGTATTAAACCCTTTGGTTGCCAATTCTAGCATGGCCACTTCCTAAGTGACCTTAATTACCTCTTTAATCGCATTTCCTTGGAATAAGGGTCATGGTGCCTGTACCATAGAGTTTTGGTGAGATGGAATGAACTAAGTAGAGGAAGGCCAGCAGGCAGGGTCGACCAAATGATGTAGGCTCAGTAAGTAAGAGTGGACACACAGGTGAGCTGAGAAAAATGCCCTTGTCTGAAAGTTTAAGTATTTCGGACTTACTCAAGTTGGATTTATGGCAGTAGAAATCCTGGGGCAGAGGTCAACTCTTTTATGACTCTTGTGGCTTGTTGCCAAATTGCTTATGCCATAACATTCCCTTACAGAGTGTATGGTCTACTTGTAATGTGTCAGCACTCCAGTGTTCATCATCTTTCCTGATTTTTCTATAAAAATATGATCTTTTAATTTATTTTTTGGTAACTGTTGAAATTGATCATCTGTTTTTTTTCTTTTGTTTTCCTTTTTGGGAGCTCTCTCTTCTGGTACTTTGCCGACTTTTAAGTGGTGATTTAAAAAAGTGAAATACCTGTTTTATCTAAAGAAGATTGCACCTTTATCATATTTTTAGTTTTTTTTTTTTCTTTTCCACGGGCCATTATTTCTTTCACTTTTTGGCGTTTTTCAACCAATAAAATATTTTTATTTCTATATAAACAGGTCTCTACCTTGTCCTTTATGATTTTTTCCTTGTATTTGTTTATGCTTGGAAAGCCCAGAAAGACCCTGCAAATGACCCCAGTGAAAAACTCAGGAGAAGCAGTAAGCAGTCAGAAGTGGACGGGGAGGAAGACTAAGGCGATGAGGAAGACCACTCATTTTACAATAAGGCTTTTAGACTTTAAAACTGTATGCATGTATTAAATTTGATAATCTTTTATCTGAAAGGTGAGATAAATGAAACAACGTTTTGGAAATATGTTAGGTCTTTTTACATTTAATTCTACAATTATACATGGATATGGAGCGCTCCTATACCGCTGCTGCCTCCTCTTCCTTTTCCCTAGTTAGGGAGTTCTACCACCATTTGTTAAATAGTTCCTCCTTTCTTCTTTGCTTTGTGGTCTTTATAGTTTTTTGAGATCTTGACTGACTTTGAGATCTGCTTCAGTTTTAGGTCGTGCTCATCTGTGTGTTGATCCTCTAGTCTTAATCAATGCCACATCTTTTTAATCATAGATTTAGAATACTTAGAAATATCTGGCAGAGCAAGTCACACTATCCTTTTAACATTACAATTCGATGCACTTGTCCTTTCAGATAAAGATTATTGCACAGTTTTAAAAGTCTAGGAGGCTTATTGTAAAATAAATGGTCTTTCATCTGCCTCTTCTTCCCCATCCCTTACTCTCCCTCCCCAGTGGCAGCTACTTTGGATTGTTTGCTGTTTCTCCTGCGTTTTTCACTGGGGCCCTTTGTAGGGTCTTCTTGGGCTGGTCAGAGAGTTGTCTTTCAGTAAAGTTTTGCACTGAGGAAAGAGTGTAGGTTCCAGTGTTCATGGAGGAATCTGGCTGGGGTTTCAGCATTCTCTGTGTAGAGTCACGTTGGAGAAGTTTCACCATGCAGACTTACCTATTTACCTACTTTTCCAAGAACAAATCTCTAGTCTTGCTGGGTTCTAGGGTTGTCCATCTGTTTCCCACTTTCATGGTTTATAGTTTCCATTACAGTTCTTTAAGTCCTCGGGTCTCTATGTCTTCTAGAAAGATCTCTTACTGTCACTTAAGTGGGGTTTAGGGAAAGGGTGTAATTGGATATGTGTGTTAAATTTGCCATCTTAATCTGGAAGGCTCGGAAGATGAATCCTTAGAACTAAAAAAATACCGGATCATGTTGCATTTTGTTTCGTTGGCAAGGACTGCCATCTGTAATCAGTGTTTCTTTTAAGGGTCATGAAAGATTATTCGTGACCTTTTATCTCTCAGCAAAGTTGTTTTCTTCATCTGAGTCCTAATGTTTCCTGTTAGAGTTCTTCTTAGGTATTTGTTTTTGTTACTTTGTGATGGGCTCTTCAAATTGGCTGTTAGTAGTCTAAGACGGTGGTTGATTTTGGTGTATTTATTTTGTAGCTGGCACTTAGGCTAAAAGCTTTGCAGTTTATTTTCGTATGTTCCCAAGTTATATGAGTGGCAGATAATGACACTTTTGTCTACTTTTAAATAGTTATAACTTTTATTTTGGTTCTGTGGCAGTTTGCACTAGATTTAGCATTCTGTAACGTTATAACATGTTTCTGGAACATTATCGAATAGTAATGGTGATAATATACAAACTTTTGTTGTTCTTTATTTTAATAAGGAAAAGAATAGTAGAATATTGGCTTTTTGGTTTATCATAGTTCTTCATCAGGACAAAGAAAATCTACTCTTTCATTTCCAAGTTGCCTAGAGGTAATTTTACGTTTTTAAGACATGGGAATTGAATATTAGCAAGTGATCATTAGCATCTGCAGTTTATCTACTGGTATTTCTAAAGAGTCTACTGATTTGAGTCCCAAATACTAAATTGGATCAAAGTTTTCCTTATGGATGGTTCTTTAGAAAAACAAACTGAATGCATGGGAAGAATGAAGGATAACATATTCATTGCATGAGCATATTGTCTTGGTTGGGGTGGTATAGGAGATGTCACTAGGGATTTTTCACAAGCAAATATTCCAAGTTATATCTGACACTCAAGTCACATCTTTACCCGTTGGCAGTATTTGATGTGATTTGTTATTCCTCCTTTTTTAATATTCTTCCTTCATTTGATACTTGAGGACACCACACACTGTTGTCTTCCCTTCTATACCGCTGGCCCTCTGGTTTCTTTTCAGTTGTTTTTAAATTTGTGCTGGTTTTTCTCTTCTCACCAGCCTATGAATTTAGAATGTGCCAAGGCTCAGTTCTCGCTAGCCTGTTGTCACAAATAGTCACAGGGCTTTAATAAAATACTGTGTAGCTATTTAAGACTCCTAAATGTATATTTCCACCTCAGACATCTCCAACTACTTTTTTGACTTCTTAACGTGAATATGTGAAAAACGCTTCGGCCTAAATATGGCCAGAACAAAATTTCTGATCTTTCTCTGCAAACCTGCTCCATCTGCAGCCTGCCCCAGTTCATTAGGTTGGTGCAAAAGTAATTGTGGTTTTTTGCATTAATGGCAAATTACTTTTGCACCACCAACCTAGTGGGTGTTAGCTCCGTTTTTTTCATGTTACTTAAGCAAAAAAAAAAAAAAAAAGAGAACATGGAATCCTCCTGACTCTTCTCTTTCTCTCCAACTCTATTTCCAGGCTGTCAGCAAATCCTGCTGTTCTATCTTCAAAATGTGTCCAGAATCAGTTTAACTACTTTTCCCATCCGTACTACCAGCATCGTTGTCCAAGTCTCCTGCATTTCTTGCCTGGAGTATTGCCGTGGGCTCCTAACAGATCACTGGTCTCCTTTTCCTTCCCTGGCTTCTCTTTAATTTTCCATCAGCTTAACATCAGAGTGATCTTTTAAAAACATAAGTCAAATTATGCTTAAAACCCTCCAGTGGCTTCCATGTCACTCAGAATAAAGGCCAGTTTTCTTATAATGATTCATAAAACCCTACATGATCTGGGCCGGACATGGTGGTTCACGCCTGTAATCCCAGCACTTTGGTAGGCTGGGGCGGGCAGATCACTGGAGGTCAGCAGTTGAAGACCGGCCCGGCCAACATGGTGAAACCTCATGTCTACTAAAAATACAAAAATTAGCCAGATGTGATGGCATGCACCTGTAATTCCAGCTACTTGGGAGGCTGAGGCAGGAAAATATCTTGAACCTGGAAGGCAGAGGTTGCAGTGAACTGAGATCGTGCCATTGCACTCCAGCCTGGGGGACAGAGTGAGATTCTGTCTAAAAATAAATAAATAAAAATTAAAAAGCCCTGCATGATCTGATTCTTACTAACTGACCTCTTCTCCCACTTGTCTCCCACTCGGCACTTTCCAGTCCAGCCTTCCTTACCTCCTTGCTAATCCTTGAACGTGGCAGGCACATTTCCATTTTAGGTCTTTGCACTGGACTTTTTCCTCTGCCTATAATATTTTATCCTATCCTCCCAGCTCCCAGATATATTCATGGTCAACTCCCTCACCTCTTTCAGGTCTTCACTAAAATAGCATTTTGTCTGCGCGATTACTCTTGTTATAATTGCAATCTGCATCCTGTATGTCTCTTGCAGTGCTCTGCATTTTATTTTTCCATGGCATCTGTTACCTTCTAAGTTACTGTTTATTTGCCTATTTGTGAATTGCCTCTCTTTCCTATCTCTGCTGGACTATAAATTCCTTGAGGGCGAGTATGTTTATTAATGTGTCCCAAGTGCCTAGCACGTTGAAGATGCTCAGTAAATATTTTTTGAATGAATGAATGTGGTCTGCCTTCTCCAATTTTTTTTCAGTGAATTTTCCATAAAGCAACATATGCATAGTGTTTTAGCATTTGTGGATCTAACGTTGACTTATCCCACCAGCAAGGGAGAAGTTCAAGAACATTTATAATTTATAATGTAGATGATAATACAGAGAGTGGTTATGAGAATTAAATAGGGTGCTCTCTGTAAAGTACTAAACTGTACTAATGGATAGGACCAGGTCACTTAACTGACAGAAAAGCCTGGCCAAGTGCCCTGATTCACATCTGAATGATGTGAATTGTATTCTAGAATCTTCTCTCTTTATATTTCAGTTTTTAATCAACAGTAGGCGTGGCATCACCTGGGAGCTTTTCGGAACATACCTGGGTTCCCTGGTAAATATTGGTGATATACTGTTACTATATTTTGTTCTTTAACCAGTCTGCAAATATTTGCCCCTTAATGTGGGCGATAACCATTTGCTCTCCCCTTTTTAATGCCTTCTTGCTGTTTGGGACATCTTTCATGGCCCCTTCTAGTCTTTTTTCCTGTGAGGTTCTTGCTGAAATAACTTCTAAGGTGATTTTGAAATCCTCAGAGCCACTTGGATGCACGTAATTGAATCTTTTACTAAATCCACAAAATCAGAGGATCTCAGTCCTTTACCTTCAGTTTTCCAGACAAGAGAATGTTGTAGTCATCCCTACAGCAATCCTTATAGCAGTCATTTTATTTTATTGATTTAAAATACCTGATTTTTATTTTTTATATGAATTATATTAAATAATTATGCCCCCTCTAGTCCTCACACAGATCTGAGAAGTGGATGAGCACTGTATTTGATCTCTTGGACACTTCCCGTTATTTTCCATGGCTCCTCGTGTCTCAGACCCTTGAAGTATTTGCATTCTTTCCTTTTCTTTTTTTTCTAATTGTATTTTATTTTAACTTCCGGGATACATGTGCAGGACATGAAGATTTGTTACATGGGTAAATGTGTGCCATGGTGGTTTGCTGCACTTATCAAGCAGTCATTTTACAGTTTCGCTTATTGTGTTTCTAGGCTCCTTTTGTGTCCTTCAAATCCAAGAGTATCTCAAAAACGTCAGACTCCCTTTCCTTCTCTTTCTTAATAGAGCAAGAAACATTTGTAGATTTTTACTGTTGCAATTTACTGTGCAAGCAAGTGCTGTGATTTGCAAGAAAAAACAATGATTATTTTAGAGATAGTTTATGCAACTGAAGAATACACAATAAATAAAAACCATGATGTATGTGTCTTTAGAAATGGATAAGCCCAATAGCTGTTACCTATACACAAAAATGTGAAAATTTTCTTCAACTTTACTGTCAAAATAATTCAAGATATACCTAGCTCCTTGTGTATATTTGATCTCTCCTTAATTTTTCTATGATGCTATATAAGAGCATTCCCCATATTAGCTGTAAACATTTTAGCGATGATTACCATACACATTAGAAATAAAATTTCGCAAGTTCCATTGCTTTGAATGCATCTATTCTACCTGATAAATTTCCCTTGCCTTTGCAACTCTGATTAGATCTACTTTTTGTTGTCCTGAAGACTCATTCTTTTGAAAATAGTACTGTTACAAATTCATTTTATATTGAACCCTAAATATTCCGTACTGTTGGCCAAGGCTGAATGGAAAAAATTGACCTACATATCTTTCTGATGATAAATCACATTGCCCTCAGTTTAGGCCATTAATGGACAGCCCAGTTGGAAAACATATGTTGTTTAAAGTTCTACACCTGCTTTGGAGACTCTTGTAAGTATTTGTTGCCTTTGTGAGAGTTTTTGTCTTTTAATGCCACCTAATTTCTTCTACTAATCTGTTTTTTTTGAAAGTGGCGGTCTTGCCTACCCATCACCGGCAAACATACTCTATAGTGAGGGACTAATTTTGGCCCTCTGCTATTATGTTGTACTTTAGGTCTCTGTGGATAGAGAAGGACTTCTAATGTAGACTGCCACCTACTTTCATACCTTTGTTCATGGAGAATGTAGGAAAAAGTCAAATAAAGTCCGTCTACTTTTTTTGTTTGTTTGTTTTGTTTTGTTTTGAATCAGAGTGTGGCTCTGTCGCCCAGGCTGGAGTGCAGTGGCGCCATCTCGGCTCACTGCAAGCTCTGCCTCCTGGGTTCACGCCTTTCTCCCGCCTCAGCCTCCTGAGTAGCTGGGACTACAGGCGCCCGCCACCACGCCCAGCTAATTTTGTTTTTGTATTTTTAGTAGAGACGGGGTTTTACCGTGTTAGCTAGGATGGTCTCGATCTCCTGACCTCGTGATCTGCCTGCCTCAGCCTCCCAAAGTGCTGGGATTACAGGCTTGAGCCACTGCACCTGGCCAAAATCCATCTACAAATTTAATGTGCTGTTGGAGAATGATCTGTATTCCTAGAAAACCTGGAAATTGTTAAAATTCTTAATTGAGGTTATATAAGGTGACTTTTCCCAAAATAAATCTTATTTTCAATAGAAAAAAGTGGTGAGAAGCTACAAAAGTCCCTCCTCCTGCTCAGGATGCAGGTTCAGGCTACAGGGAACTGTTGGTAGCATTCTCTTGCACAGCACCTCCCAACTCCACTACTTAGACACCAGTGTTGGTGGAGGTGCATTCCAGAGTGCTGTGTCTCTTCCTGTGGTTTTTTTGTTCACCATCTTTTGTGGCCTTGGGAGACAGGATGAATAAGTGCTTAAAGCTGGAGCTCATCTGTTGGAGAATGGGCTGTTACTGAAAGTGGTCAACAGTGGAGGGAGCATGCACATGTGCAGTCACTCGTGCAGTCACTTTTGATCCCTATGCAGTTGCAGTCAGTCTCTCATTGGGCTTCCTTACCCTTCCCCGAGATGATTTGAGCACCTACTTAATAAATGCTGTATAATTTATTTATTTAAATTAGTAGATTGTCTAGTTAATACCATTCAATAAGTATTTCTGTGGGATCAGCTCACGTGTACTTGAAATGTTTTGTTACTTTATTAGCTACTTTCTCTTATCAGTGAACTCCCCAAAATGTCAGAATCAGTTCTGAACTCTTAGGTAGCAAATATCTCCTAGCATATACTCAAAGTCATCACCAGGCAGTGATGGATTTGACTAGGTGGGTGTGGGTCAGGGATGTCAATATATAATGGTGTTTGGGTTGGCTTATAGGAAAATGAGATGCTCAAGATAAGGGCAACCTATATTTTGATTTTGCAGTGTTTCTATAGTATTATATAGTTACTGAGTGTGAAGTACTTGTGAGGATCAGGATCCTACTAAAGTGTACAACCTCTTAAAATTTTTTTAAGAGTGAAGATGGGAAAGTGTTTGGATACTAGCTCTAGTAAAAGACTAGTCGCTTGAACAACTTGAGCATAAAGAGGCACTGATGCCCACCCCCGCCGACCTCCCACCCCGCACAGTTGAAAATCCATGTGTAACTTTTGACTCACAAAAACTTAACTAATAGCCTACTGTTGACGAGAAGCTTTATTGAGAACATGAACAGTCAATAAACACATATTTTGTATGTCATATATATTATATACTACATTCTTACAATAAACTAGGGAAAATAATATGTTACAAAAATCATAAGGAAGTGAAAATACATTTATAGAACTGTACTGTATTCATCAATATTGTAAGTTTACATCATCTGTTTACAAGATGAATCATCTCTCTGAAATGGTGAGTAACCACAGCTACAGACCTCAATCTATAGTACATATCAAGCAATTCAGCTTTTTTCTTGTAGTGTCTTTTCTGTGCTTCTTGGAAGCACTTCCAGCATCACTAGTGGCACTTTGTATGGGTCTCACGGTGTTATTCGTGGTTTACTGTATTGCACTAAACAAGATGAGAAATACGCAAGAACCACCAGAGATCACATTTTACTGCCATAAGCAATATATTGGGGAGAGAAAGTGCTCATGCTGAGATGATTAGCATCATATGGCATTTTAGGCAGATACTGGCAACACTTGAGTTCACCACAGGAATAACAGGAGATGGCTATGAAATTGTTACAGTAGGATAGTATGTACTACAGTTAGTTTTATGCCTTTGTGATTTAATACTGCATTTTTACATTTGTTTACATTTCTCTGGACTGGGAATGGCACTGTGTACAGTCAGTATGTGTTTGTGTGCATAAATTTTGGTAACTCTGATGTGTGTATATTTTATGGAGTCAGTATGTGTTTGTGTGCATAAATTTTGGTAACTCTGATAGATGTGTGTATATTTTATGGTAGTAAATGATAAAATAGACTCATAGCTACATGTTTTATCCATTAATGAAATATAAAACACAAAAAGTTTCAATATATCTAGGCTGTGCAGTTCATCTGTTTTTTTTTTTGAATTGTTACACAAATCTCCAACTAATTTTCTAATACAGTTATTGAAAAAAATCTAGATATAAGCGGACCAGAGCAGTTCAAACCCATAGCGTTCAAGGGTTACCCGTATTTTTAAATAAAATGTTATTGCTGGTAGATTAAGTATTTCTTTTGGACTTTTACAAAGTCCTAACCTAAACTTTATTTCCAACAAACTATTTTCTTCTATTTAGTATATAGGAAGATTTTGGTATTGTATGGTATCAAATGCCATACTCTGTAGATACAATATTAAAATGGCACTGTAGGAAGAGTCAGATTCTGCCTGATATGTCTCTCTTTAAATGAAAGGAAAAAGTTAACAGATTATCTTAAACATTGGCAGCCATGCTTGCTTTAGGAGAACACCAAAGATTGCTACCCGCAATTCTCCTAAGGAAATATGATGTAGGAGAAAGCAAATTTTCAGAGAGAGAGAGAGAGAGATTTGTTTTCTTGCTGGTTTATGTGAAGTTTATAGGGATACTCGTCTACCTCAAAGCTCATTGACAATTTTTTTCTTAGTGTCTTCAAAGAGGATGTCAATTAATATGATCTTGCACCCTATATTCTGTGAATTTTCTGAGGTTGGGGTATTGACGAGATGCCAAACAGTGCCATTGAACAGATGGAATATTAGCTCTTTGACTGTTCTTAATTTTTTTTTTTTTTTTTTGAGGCGGAGTTTCGCTCTTGTTGCCCAGGCTGTATGCAGTGGCATGATCTCGGCTCACTGCAACCTCCACCTCCCTGGTTCAAGCGATTCTCCTGCTTCAGCGTCCCAAGTAGCTAGGATTACAGGTGCCTGCCACCACGCCCAGCTAATTTTTTGTATTTTTAGTAGAGACAGCGTTTCGTCATACTGACCAGGCTGGTCTCGAACTCCTGACCTCAGGTGATCTGCCTGCCTTGGCCTCCCAAAATGCTGGGATAAACAAGCCCAGAAAACTTGTTTATAGGGGTCATATCTATTAATATTTACTGTAGTTGAAATTAAAGAAAAAAATTAAGTGTTTATTTAAAAATAATTGTTTCCATTGAAGCATATGAAGAAAATCTGGCCTCATACAGATGTATAGCTGGAAAAGAAAATTTTAATAGCATTTTCAGATGATTGTGGATATTTGATACCTCACCAAAGCTTCATAAATAGTAGTTTCTTAAAGGTTAATTGCTGTGTGGAATCTAAAACCGTATCAGTGAACGTTTTGTACTCTTGTTATACTTTAAATCCGTTGGTCGACCATGGTACTTTGGATCTTTTACCAATGCATAATTTTATATTGTAATTGCATTCTTATTAGAAAAGATTGGTTCACTGAGTTATGCAAATCTTTCAAGTGTTGACACATTTCATTATACAGTATCAAAAATCATGTTCATTTAATATCACTGCTCTTATCAGAACAGTCTTTTGAGTATCGGGAAGCTGTCAGGCTCATGGTGGTGTCATCAAGGTTTCCAAATTCTAATTTTTGCTTGAAGCCTTGAATTTTATTATCAGCAATAAATACTGTCAGTTTTCCTTGCAGTGACAGGCTCACTTCATTCATTTTCGAGAAAATGTCTGCCAAATACCTTAGTCTGAATAAGCATACTTTGCTGCTTCTGTCAAGTAACAATGGCATTTCAAGAAAAAACCTGCTGGTTTGACTTGTAACACAAATAGTTGTACACGTGTTTTTTCTCAAGGAAACCATTCTATTTCAATTTCACCAAAAATGCTTTGTGCATACTTCCCAATTTCATGACATAGAATATTTTAAAAGTGTTTACTCAACAGCTGAAGTTTAATAAAATCAATAATTTTTACTGGTGCATCTCTCAGAGATTCCCCATGAAACAATACATTGATTATAGCAAAGGGGAATGCACAATAGCTATTTTGCATTTACCCAGGCCGTTTTACCGCTATGCCTAAATCCCCCCATCATTCAGGTGTGGGTGAGGAGGACTGGGGAAAAGTAAGGTGACCTTACTGCTCCTTTGGCACTGTTCAGTTTTGCTCAGAGTCACTGGAGTGACCTTCAGATGGCTTAGAAACCAGCAGCATCAGTAGTAAGAAAAGTTACAGAGCCAGACTATGGAGCAATTTTATGTTTTGTAGTTCCTGGAGAAACTCTTGCCTTTTCTGTTAGGAGCAAATGATCTCTTCCATGGTGGCCTTTGTTCTGCATCACCACTAGCAGATGTTGCTGGGAGGTTGCAGAGGGATTTGGTCACTTGTTCTACTTAGATACTTTCTTAACCAGTGCAAGTCAGAACTGCTTAAAAGGCTTCATACTTTTAAGTCTTATACACATTGAACAACAGGCACACATGGAATGAATTTACCTCACCCTGCCTTCTAAGAAATATACTTTTATAGCCAGTGAATTCGTTATTGAAAAATTCGAGCAGATTTATTTATTTATTTATTTATTTATTTTGGCCAACACAAAACTCAAAACTATGACTTTACATTTTCAACACTCTTAATGGTTTTTAAAATCATTGCTGGTGGTAAAGCTTCCATAAACACACTGGCCCAGCAAGATACTTTCCAGTTTGGGCCAAAAATAAGTTATTCCACTACTGATACCATAATTTCCATTTATTATTACTCCATTGTTTTGTTTTGTTTTTTTGAGACGGAGTCTTGTTCTGTAGCCCAGGGTGGAGTGCAATGGTGTAATCTGTGCTCACTGCAACCTCTGCCTCCCAGGCTCAAGCTATTCTCCTGCCTCAGCCTCCCAAGTAGCTGGGATTACAGGCATGTGCCACCACACCTGGCTAATTTTTGTATTTGTAGTAGAGATGGGGTTTCACCACGTTGGCCAGGCTGGTCTTGAACTCCTGATCTCAGGCGATCCACCTGGCTAGGCCTCCCAAAGTGCTAGGATTACAGGTGTGAGCCACCGCACCCGGCCTGTTACTTCAGTGTTGTAAGGGAATATATAGATGGAAGTTGAGAATTCTTTATTTTTTGTAAAAAAGTCAAACACCTGATTACTTGTCCGATTCTTCTTAGTGAAGTGAGACAGAGACTCACGCATGTAAGCAGTATACTTTTCTACTTGTGCTTTTGCTCTGCAGTAATCTGAAATGAGACATCGCCCATCTTAGAATTCTGGTTTATTTGCAGGGGAGGCATGCATTTTCCTACTGCCCTATACACACAAGCCCATTTTATTACTTTGTTTGAAGACTGGGTGTGTATAATGTAGTGGAAATTCATCGATTCAATGTTAAGTACAGATGAAACACATTTCAGGACCACATTAGAAAGTCTTTTTAATTATCCTTTTTTTTTTGGATTATTCATGTGACTGCTTTCCTCTTTTCACGTGAATTGCTGAGAATTTATCATCCTTTCCAGTTCATTAAATCATTAAAATTCTTTACTAGCACTATAAATAAATATGCCAGGCCATGAGATGAGGCCGGTTGATAAAGGCAGCTTTGTCCTGGTAACAGTTCTTGTTCCTGGTTAACCTGCACTTCTCCGTGAATATCTGTATTACATTAAGTTTTAGACTTTTAATGTAGCAAAGCCTTACTCTAAGCATGTAGGGACTTGCTTTAAGTTGAGCTTTGGTGTTTACAGTTGGATTAGCTGTGAGATTAATGTAGTATTATAATACTGCATTTCTGCTTACACATGTTCAGGAGAGCCCCAGGACACATTCAATAGGTATTCAGGTTCTTTGTCACTTTACCTAGTCTAAGCTTGCGTCTCAGTCAGCTAGAAACACTGTAGACCTTAGTTTCAGACCATTTTGGTCTAGAACCAGTTGCACTCCACAAGTGTGATCTAGAGTTCTAATTGGACTTGGAAGTGTTGGGCTTTAACCTCCTCTTGTGTAACCATTGAAAGCCAGGTTCGTGGGCATGGCACTGTTGCAGATATGGAGGTGCAGTCCTCAGAGAAAGCACACTTTAATCAGGCAACATAAGGCAAGATAGAATGTGAGAAAGTACTGCAGTTGGGCGTGATGAGTCTGGAAGCACCAGGAAACTTTCCTTGCTGAGGTATCCTTTGGACTGCATCTTGAAGGATGGGTGGGTAGGCTTTTTATAAGTAGGGTTGTACAGAAGAAAGGGCAGTGAGGATGGCAGGAAGCAATGGACCCATTTGTAGTGTGGGAATAGTCTGGTTTGCAGAGTAGGTGAATGAAGAGGATGAGTCAAAAGATCTAATTGTGAATTGAGCCAGGTCATGGAGATCCAAAATGCAGTGCAAGCCATGCTTCCTCTCACTGGGAAACGTGAGACGGAATTTCTTCCCTTCTTCCGGGGCAGATGCTTGTTTGCACTCCTCTGGCATGTGAGAGAGACCTTCCTCAATTTAGATGATAGCCCCTTAGGGAAGAGCATTATAAAGATTTGACCACATGCCTTTTTGTCTCATTTTCGATGCTGTATTTTAAATTTTACAAGAGGGTGTTACTTCAATCAGTGCTGACATCACCCAGGTCTCCTATACAGAACTCTTAGTAGAAATTATGGCATCTCCGCAGATGACAAGTAAAATCCTTATGCAGAGAGACCTGACTCAGATATAAATTGTGATCACCATTTTCAGAGATTGTCCTTCCTTGGTCTGATTCCAGTCATTATCACCATGGATCTTGTATGGGTTCATGTCTCTGTTAACTATGGTGGAGTGGTTGCTTCTCTTTGTGGTTTTTTTTTTTTTTTTTTAGATAAGGTACTGACAGTTGAGTTGCCACTCTTTGAAGATGTATTTTGACTTTAATGTTTTTAATCTGTTTATTATGGTTAAAGTTCCTATGTATTATAAATGCTGTCCTCCCTATTATGTGATGCAGAGATTGGAGAAACTCAAATTTAAGAACATGTTTTCATGAATAGTTCCCACTTTAAGTGAGACTTATTTTAGCATTATTTCATGAGCAATTAGATTATTTTACTCTAAATCTCTGGGCAGTTCAAGTACTGACCTACTTATATAGTAGCTCTTAATTAAAAAAATAATTATTTTTATTTTAGAGAATATTATTAGAGAATTGAATTTTTTTTTTGAAATACTCTATTTTCTTAGTTCTAATACATGTGATCAAGCTAGGTGTAGAATCTCAATTTTTGTTCTGATTATAATAGCATGAGAGGTCGAAGCAACAAAGAAGTACTTTATCAGCATCGAATTATTATTTCCTGCAGCAAATGATGGTAGTTTGTGAATGTTACTTGGTGGTATATTTAAGGTTATACCAACGTTTAAAGT
The DNA here is from genome assembly GCF_009828535.3 of Hylobates moloch. NCBI lineage: Eukaryota > Metazoa > Chordata > Mammalia > Primates > Hylobatidae > Hylobates > Hylobates moloch. The sequence continues at coordinate 49,393,869 of NW_026652296.1, read as the reverse complement.
ATACTGTGTCTTTCTATTGTGTACTTCACAACAGTTGATGGGGATTGTGTACTTTTAAGCTAATTAAAAGTAGCATAAAACGGCCAGGTGCAGTGGCTCAAGCTTGTAATTCCAGTACTTTGGGAGGCCTAGGCGGGGGGATCACATGAGGTCAGGAGTTCGAGACCAGCCTGACCAATATGGTGAAACCCCGTCTCTACTAAAAATACAAACTTAGCCAGGCGTGGTGGTGCATGCCTGTAATCTCAGGTATTTGGGAAGTTGAGGCAGGAGAATTGCTTGAACCTGGGAGGTAGAGGTTGCAGTGAGCTGAGATTGTGCCATTGGGTTCCAGCCTGGGCAACAAGAGCGGAAACCCCCTCTCAAAAAAAAAAAAAAAAAAAAAGTAGCATAAAATGTATCTTTTAATTTGGTTCTAGAAGAGCATTTACTTTGAACTTTTGCCAGAAACTGGTTTCTGTAATAATGCTCTGTCACAGCCTTCTAATTCTACTTGAATTTTTTGTTAGGGAATATTATTGTTATTTATTTTAGAAATGTATGTGCCTTTTTTCATTTTTATTTGGTAGTATCTACTGGAGAGAAGGTATGTTAGAAATTGAGTGTGAAGCTACTTTGTAACTTCATGGATGTTTATGTTTTCCCACAGCAAGATTTCTCAGATTTCACTCAGCATAGCAGACCTCTTGATGTTAGATCTTGTACTGTTTGCCCAAAATAACTACATTTCATTCTGGTCGCATACATTGTAAAACAAAGGAAAGCATTTCATTAAGTAGTAATTAATTGAGACCTTGTGGATATGTGCATAGTGATTGTCAAAATGTGAAATTATAACTGGTCTTTTCTATGTGGTTTTGCAAAAAAAAACAAAAAACAAAACAAAACAAACAAACAAACAAAAAAAACCAAATAAAAAGTTTTTTCTGGCCTTGCCTTTCCCAACCTGTCCTGTTCATTTTACAGTGAGCACAATTTAAAATCTAAGATAATTGATGTCATTCAGGTGTTTTGGTGTTGATGGTGGGGAGGCAGTAAATTGAAGGACAGGAGAGCAGTATTTATTTCTAAGCACTAAGTGACTAAAGGTATAGAACTTAGTTGTGGATGTTGGGGAAATTTGGCTGTGACACTTGGAACCTCACTAATAATCAGGACTGACGTAGAATATCTGGTGGTTTGGGAATTGTCTGGATTCTTTCTTCCCATCCCATGTGTTCTTGGAAAAGGTGTTTTTCCCAAATAGAACAAGATGCTCTTTGGTTAACGAGAGAAGCTTTGGACTTTGATGATCTGATTGAGATGTTCTTGGTGACTATCTTTCGAATATCAGAAAAAAAAAAAAAACTATTACTAGCCAAAGTAAAACATATCTTTGGAAACACTTTTCTTTTTCTTTGACCAAAACATATTATTTTCTTCTTCTGTTATTTAAAGCCAACAAATGACCTGAAGAAAGCCACAGCAATGGTTGGGTGAGGTTGTTCCATTCCAGCATTCCCAGTAGGATTAAAGTCCTTTGCTGGAACAGCCCCATTCAGGCCTTTTTGAAACGGACCTCCTGAGCCTTGATTTTACTTTTCTTTGGGTAGACTATTTTCAAGTACCTAGTAGAGAGTCATGTATATATTGGGATCATTGTATTATGATAATGTTTCTCTCTCTTAAGCTAACATTTTAATATGGATTCTGTTTGTTTGAAAGTAAGCAGTATCTTCTAGTGAGTCATTTAGCTCCAGATTTAACCTATGTATCAAGTAGTTGTAAGTTAATAAATTTTGAATTGATTGATAAAATATCTTTAGCAAATATTACCGAGAGAGTTACAGGCTTATACTGATCAGTTTTATGTGCATTTTATGTACAGTTTTATGTAAAATTGTGGGGCATGAGAAAATATTAGAAATGCATTATATTAATGCTGGAACTCTTACCAGTCCTGGCAATGCAAATTCTCATTTTGAGATTTCCATCTAGATATTCTACCATATCAATGGTTGTCATAGTAGCAGTCTCAATTGAGAATTGTGATTATATAGTTTATCAAATAACTACTTGACGAAAGCTCAATTATTCTAATGTAGTTCAGCCAGCATTCTGAGCCATCATCTTGCCTGGTTAAGGAAATAATTAAGCAACCTAAAAAAAAAGATTTCTTTCTTTCTGTTGAATTGTACACATTTTACCGCATTTCACTGACTGTAGGGTGCCATCATGTGTAAGACATGCCATTACTTTATGTACCACTAAGAAAGGAAAAAAAAAAAAGCCTAATAGTTACACTTATGAGATGGCATCAATTAAAAGACACAAACCAGTTTCAGAGATGTTAAAGTGGCGAGGGTGGGGGAGGCACAAGGAATCTACAATCCATAAAATATGGCACTTAGATATATACACATAGAGTTTAAGGAATCTACAATCCATAAAATATGGCACTTACATATATACACATAGAGTTTTAGTTGGGTATTGGTCATAATCACATTAAAATGTAAAGAAAATTATATTAAGTAAATCGCTATTTCTGCCAAATATTTTACAGATTTTTTAAATCCTAGAAACCTGTAATTGGAAAAGATAGGCGATCATGTAGTCAATACACCTGAGGAAATGTACCATAAGATCATCTAGAGCAGAGTTGTCTAACCTTTTGGCTTCCCTGGGCCATGTTGGAAGAATTGTCTTGAGCCACACATAAAATATGCTAACACTAATGATAGCCCATGAGCTAAAAAAATTGCAGAAAAAAAAAAATCTCATAATGTTTTAAGAAAGGCTACAAATTTGTTTGAGGCTGCATTCAAAGCCATCCTAGGCCTCTTTCAGGGCCGCAGGTTGGACAAACTTGATCTAGAGTATGTAAAACTTGGCAATTGATTGCCTTTTTTATTGAAGTATCTTCAACTTTACAAAAGAAATTATAATATTCCTTTAAATAGCCATCTTCAGAGTATCTACTGGTAAACTTTATATACCCCTTTCCAAGATCACTTAATGTATGGAAGAGAATAATTTGGGATTTAGATGAGTTCTTTAGTATTCCAAACAAGGCGCACACTGAGACACAGTGTGTATTTAAGAGCTATAGTCGTCAAATGTCATGGTAAGTGCCATATGGAATTGTAAAAAGAATCATCGTTCTCTGCCTTCTAAGAATTACCACATTCTACCATTGGCATTCCCCCCCCCACCCCCTGCTCACCCCAAATCTAAAGTACAATTCAAGGTTAACTGGAGCTCTATGTGGTGAAAAGGTGACTTAATGAAACTGATCGTGAACCTTATCCTGTGGACAGCACTGAGGTATGCCTTGACTAAATACTTGGCCTTAGTTACCACCCTTGGTGCTGGAATTCAAACTGGGTCATTGTCGAGAGAGGCCAAATTGAGTTGCTAGTGAGATATGGCTGGGTGGCTAGATGGACTACTTGCAGGAGGCTGTCTCAGGAGGTGGTTACAGCAGTGCATTAGCCAACAGGTGGCCTCATGGAGGTTTGAAGTCCACAATGGGCACCCAGCCTGAAGTGTGGGTTCAAGTGCAGGTTTGGAAATAACACTGTGGGATTTGGACATTGGGTGTGGACCCGATCACAGTGCACAGCACAAATCTTGATTATTATTGAACCTTCCCTGCAAAATCAGATTCACAGCAAAATGGGACCTGCTTGGCCCACAGGTGGGGCTAGAGGAAGCCTGCAGATAGGATGAAATGTCAGTAGCTGTGCAGTCTGAAAGAGTACAAGGATGAGGAGCTAGATTAATCTTTGAGATTTTGTGTTTTAGATGATTGCATCACAAACGTATCCTGCTTTGGGCATAATTGCTGCTAATGGTGAGAGCTTTTGTAGAGTGTTTTTGACTAAAGTGATTTCACAAAACATATAATCTTACCTTCACAATAAACCTGAGGGAGACGCTGGGTCTAATTACCCCATTTGGCAGATGTGGAAAATGAGGCTCACAAATACTAACCTTAAGGTCACTTGTTATTGGGTCTTGCTTTTTTTGCTATGCTATCTCCAGCGCTTGACTCCATATTTATTTCCAAATTTAGAAAGCATATATAGTCTGTTTTCCAGCAGCTGCTGCTGACTTTGGGGACTGTCAACGTTTTGTTGCTTATCTTTTTACCTCCCAAATCAAAAGCATAATTTTTGCTCAGTATCAAAGGGACAAATAAGAAAAACAAAACACTATTCCCATATAATTTACCAGATTAAACTACTCTACTCTGTTAGGTTATGTTAATCATTTTTGGAAGTGATAGGTATTTCTTCAGTCTACCTTACCTTGTTTAAACCTCTGTTAACCTCACTGCTGTTGCTTTTTAGGGGCCTTGTAGTAAACCATGTACAAGTCCAGACAAGGAGTCCAGAGTTAGAGCAAGTTAAACAAGAGTTGCCAGCATTATTAGTTGTTGACATAGAAGTTGGTGTTAACCGTGAATAGCTGGTTTCTAACTTTATTTTACCTGGAGAGCCTCTTCTTTTTTTGAGCAGCGTCCTCACTGCGGTTCCTTCCATCTCATTCCACAAGTATCCTTTCAGCATTCTTACCTGTAGTGTGCCCCTACAGGGGTGCAGACTACATATGTTCATGGTTTTCATCTTTGTAAACTTTAAAAGAAAGCTTTTTATTTTAAAGTAGATTAGAAATATAACAATTGAGCATTCTGTAAGTATGTGAGGTAATTACTATGGGGGAATATTAGAGTGAACGAAGCAAACAACATGACAAGCCAGGAGATCTGCCTCGTAGTCCAGGTGTTGCCCCACTTCTTTACTGTGGAATTTTCACAAACCCCTTATACTTCTGACACCCAGTTGCCATACCTGTGAAAAAAGAGTTGCATTAAATGATTTCTGGAGTCCCGTTCAGTTCCAAACCTCATTCAAGTCTGCAAAGTGAATATGTCAGATTGTATTAAATAAAGGTAGGATTGCTGACAAACCTTCCGGTGGTGAAAAGGATGATCTAAGTGAGCTTAAATTCTGTTGATAATTTTGTTATTATTGGGAATTGAATGGAAATAGGTTAACAGTGATTCAGCTTTCTGGCAATTATAAAATCAACTGAAACCCACTATTATTAGCTAACCTTTTAAGTTTGGTTTCTAGTCTTGCTCACCACCGTATGCCCAACACCTAATGCACTGCATAGTCAGTATGTTTTATTTTGGGAATACTTTCATACAAACTTGATGGACTTCTTGGCCTATTTACCTCATTAAGGCAGACAGCTCTAAAATCCAGGAAGTGTAGAAACAAGTGATAAAATGCCGATTGGAAAGAAATTTTAGGAGTAAAATGTGGCAGTAGACATCAGGCTGCTATGCTTTTTTACCCTTCAACCCAGTGGGTGATGTTTCTGGGTTACAGACTCAACAGATGGAGTTTTAACTATTTAATCAAGGAGGAAAAGAAGCCATAATTTGTATTTAATGTAGTAGACTATAGAAATGAAAGAATAAAGTGATACCAAAATTTTGTATATTCAAGTCAATCTTATAGTTTTATAACATTTTAACCCTAACATTTTATTGTATTCTGGGTTGCAATTACTCATGGCAGATGAAAGCCATGGCTTCTCTTTCTAGAAAAATAAATGCACACATACTGCCAATTTCACATACAGTTTGAGGAGTTTCATGAACTTGTCATCATCTAGTGGTCCCTAGTCCGAATTCTTGATAGAAAAGAACCTAGTGTGTTAAACCTTAAATGCCCTTAGAAATAACCTAGACCAGTGTTTCTTAAACTGTGGTCATGAGATCAGTTGAATGGATTATGACCAATATTAAAAAGAAAAGAAGAAAATAGAAAATATCAGAGTGTATATCATAACATGCTAAGAGTAGGTTTTGTTTTTTGAGCCATGTCTTTCCATTTGTATGCCTGTATGTGTGTTTATGTTTAGTACTAAGAATATAAAATGCATTTCTTACTGTGGATTGAGTGCAAAGTTTGAAAAACATTCATTCTGGGTGAATCTCTTCTCTCTTGTAGCTGAGGAAAACTGAGGCCTTTAAAGGCTAAATGATTTGTTCAAATACTCCCCTTTCTCTATTTTAAGTGGCTCAGCCAGGACTGAACTAGATTGATTGCTAATTTTACCATGCGACATTGCTAATTTGTTGAAATGTAATTGTGAAGTAGACCATTTAAAAATACTAAGTGATTGTCTGCTTCATAGTTGACGTTTTTTAATTCCTTATTTTTCCTGCTGAAATCGTCACTGTCATCATCTTTTAAAATAATTGGGGCTGGTGCTTCCTTTCCAGAGAATATCTTGGTCCCTCTCAGTTGGCTGTCTGCACACCTCAGTCCTAGAATTTGACATTTGGGGCCTAATCAGAAGAATTTCAGAACAAGGTGTGAGGGGTTGTTAAATTTTTAATGTCCAAACCAAATTAAATTATTTTGAATTATTTTCAATTGACTTAATAGTTGAATGCAACATATGGCACCAGATGTTGGTACTAGATCATTGGGAAGACATCTAGTAGTCGGTAGTTATCTATGTGAGGTTTTTTTCAACCTTGAATACCATATGAAATGCAGATTCTGATCCAGAGTCTGGCTGAGATTCTGGGTTACTAACAGGCTCCCTGTAGATGCTGCTGCTGATCCTTCAACTACATTTTCAGTAGCAAGAACCTGCATTACCTGCCTTATTACCGTGGTAAGAAAAAGTAGCCGTCAGATAATTTTTCTGTGTTGATTTTAAACAGCCTTGCTCATCAGTCCTTACACACATTGGAGTAATAATGGTAATAATGCCCCTCTTTGTAGCACTGTTGTAGATGATTCAGATTTAGCACTACTTCATTTAACTAGTATTGTCAGAATTTTCTACAAAACTTATTTTTCTAAATAACTTATATCTTCAATTTTAGAAAACATGTTCTACAATATTGCATAATTCTCTTTCTCAAACTGTTACATGCACTTTACTTTTTTTCTTTAACTTAGCGGTGTAAGAGCCATGTTTTTTGGAGACTTCTTGGTGATGGGTATTGAGCCATATGCAAAATGTGTAAAGATCACAAACCGTTCTAAGTTCTTGTATCTGTGTTTTATGTTTTTTCTATTTTGTCTCCATCCAGCTACCAATTAATAGTATGTCTGCCTAAAAGCAGCTGGTTTCCCTTTCCATTCTAATTGATTACTTCTGACCTGAAAAGCCAGATACTAGATTTGTTAGAAATATTTATGAGATTAATCCCAGTCAGAAAGGCCTACCTGGCATGGGGGCTTTCCTGCAAGGAAGTGGTCAGGAAGTTCAGTAGCACTTGAGCGGGAGAGAAATCCTTTAGTGTTAACCCTATTCCGAATAATTAGGTCAATGGGAGCTTACTTGTTTCTTCATGCCTTTCTCTATGTGCATTTTAAACTGGTTGCTAGATCCCTCTCTAACATTGTGTGTTAAAGTGCATATGAAGATGACTTGGAGGTGTCTATATGTATGTGCGTGTTCTGCTATTGAGAACATGATCATCATAATAAATAAGCAGTGCTTCAGGATCCATCTAAAATGGAGACAGGTAACTGTGCTACAGGCCCTGGTTCTCTTACAGAGGCTTTGCAAATGGTTTTAAGAATAACAATAACAACAATAAAGAGGATATTTCTTGGTTCAATTTAGTGTTCTAGGGATTTAAAGACTGATTTCTGGTAACTGCCTTTAGCAGATTATTAATGATAACAATAACAATCATAACTCGTATTTGCTGAGCCCTCACTGTGTCAGGCAGTCATTATTCAGACAAGTGTTACAACAAGGAGGGCTGTGGTCATGAAGGGTGCATTTGCCTGTGGGGTAGCAAATGGCTGCTGTGCTTTGAACAAATGAGAGTGATCCAAATAGATAGGGGTGAGATTAAATATTTTCATTAGTCCCTGTTTACAATAAATAAGCATGTGTAGAACCTATTGCAGGTGTTTTTGTTTTTTTTTTTTTTACTCACCAACGCTAGAAATGGTTTTAGGATTCACACCTATAAAAATCAAATAGTAGCTTATATTCTTCTAATTCAAAGCAGAGAGAACCTGTTTGCATTTTAACTAGGTGGAATCCAAACATTTATCATTTTGAATAGCCTTGTTATTGGTTCTGTGTTAGAAGTTGTGGATTATATTCTTTAAAATTAAGACAAGACTAAATGTAGCCTTAACAGTTAAGTTGAATGTTGAGATCCTGAACATGGCCCCATCTGAAGTATTTTTAGTGAATTACAGCCTTTGAACATTGATCATCAGATCTGTTTTTTATTTAAATCTCGTTTTTACTTCTAGAGTTTATCTTATGCTTCAGTGTACTTAGGTGTACGGGTATAATCTTAATCTAATTAACCGTATTTTGTGACCTGAGACTCCTGTCAAAGACCATTATAGAAGCTAGAAAACATTGGGAGGTAAATCGAACACATGGCCTCAGTTCTCTTCTTTAGCACTAGATTATGACTTGCACTCAGAGGCTAAGAAAAAGAAAAATAACGTCCTTTGCCTTTAAAGTGTAATAAATGTGTTTTGCTATTAATAACTCTTTTCAGTTTATAGACTGGAGGATTTTGTTTTAAGTGTTTGAAACTAAATGCTGCTGGGAAAAAGATTTTAGTAGAAATATAGATCTCTGTCCCTACCCTTTGTTAATTGATCCTGCTTAACTGGGGACATAATGTATATCTACTGAAGAGAAATCTGTGGGCATGAACTCCTCCCTTCCTGTTGTCAAATGTATTTCATATGTTATTTATCTTGTTTAAATATACAGTAGACAAGAAAATGCAGCTGCTGTTCCTTTAATATCAGAACTATGCATGTTACAATAGGTGTCACTGTTTTGCTTGGTCCAATCATGATTGGTGACTTCAGCTATTGGCTCGGAGCACTGACTGTCTGACTCCATCTGCAGGGCTGTAATACCTACTCTCCTCCGATCCATTCACCACACAACTTCAGCCGGCTGAACAGACTCACGCAGCTCCAGCCCATCTTGCTAACCTAATTCAGAAAACAAGTGCTACAGCTCTGTGCCTGTCATCTTTACAGTGTAGCATTTTCAGGTGATCTAGGAAACAGTTATTTTTATGAGCAAATAAGAGAAACAGGAATCATGATGGGGATATATTTAACAGACCCAGTACTGGATAAAACTTAAAGCCAGTTTCTATTCAACATAGTGAAAAGGTCACCTTGCCTGGCTGAGAAAAGCAGCAAAATATCAGCTTTGTCGGTTTCAGTTAACCTCTTAGCTCGGGCTAATCTCTTTTCCTTGATGTTCAAACGAATTTGGGATATCTAACTCTAAAGAGAGACACACTGTACTCATGGTAGATGACAAGGAAAAGAACATGAAATGTCTCACCTTCTTCTTGATGCTTCCAGAGACGGTAAAGAACAGGTCCAAGAAAAGCTCGAAGAAAGCAAATACCAGCAGCAGCAGTAGCAACAGCAGCAAGTTGCCGCCAGTTTGTTATGAAATAATTACCTTGAAGACTAAAAAGAAGAAGATGGCTGCTGATATATTCCCCCGTAAAAAGCCAGCCAACTCCAGCAGCACCAGCGTCCAGCAGTACCACCAGCAGAATCTCAGTAACAACAACCTTATCCCGGCCCCAAACTGGCAGGGTCTTTATCCCACCATTAGAGAGAGGTAAGTGCCGCGCTAGTCTATTTACTTTAAAAGTTTTCCTATGTTGAAGTTTCTGCTTTTGCAAAACCTGTAATGTATTTTAACACAAATCTGTGTTTCCTCTTTTCCCAGAAGCTTTTTATTGGTAATGGAAAATTGCCTTGTATCTTTTCCAAAACAGTACAGCTGTTTTCCTCTTAGATAAAAATGTTTTTGCAAGCTGTAACATTCAAGTGACAGGGTTGTCTATGGGCCATAGAAAATAGGAACCTTTTATTTGTCCTTAGCTTTAGTAAAAGTTTGTATAACTTTTATTTTAAACTTTAGTTACTTCCCATGTGTTTGCAATGATTATGAACAGTTTAGTTAGAACCTTTATTTGTTGTTTTGCCTTGAAGTTACTGAACTGTTGCTTAGCTTGCAAGTCTTTTGTGGGTTTTGTATGTTGGGGAAGGGGCTATTAAAAATGCAGGCTGCTGTGAATTAATGAGTTGCCTCTGTTTATAGAAATGCGGTGATGTTCAATAATGATTTGATGGCAGATGTACATTTTGTGGTTGGGCCACCAGGTGGGACTCAACGGTTGCCAGGACACAAAGTAAGCAACAGCTGCATGACTGGTTTAGTCCTGACGTTTACAAAGAGGGACCCTCTCCATAAGCCTGTAACTTGGTGTGGGCAGCTTGCCGATGTCAGGCAGTGCATGTTTCACTCGATTAGGGAGAGAGCGCACCCCTCTCCAGAGGGCTTTGGCCACGCTTAATTTTTTCTTTGTTTCCTTCTATACTGCTTTATATCTCACACATCCCCTCTTAACTCTCCAGACATGGGAAGTTGTGACAGGTCAGAAAAGTCGTATGTTTACCCTTCTCCTAGAAATCAGTTATGTAAGCTTTATTGTATGTATTTAGTAATGAGGGGACATGTGTGTTAATCTCTTAAAGCTTTGAAATAATTAGCAGCATGGTCTTATGCTTCCATGGCAAGCACCCTGTGTACCTTGGCTTTTTCAAAGCAGTGGGTTTTAGGTACGCTATGTTTACTAAACTTGATTGCCTAGGGTTGTTTTTCTGCATTGATTTGCTGGAAATGCCTTCAATTTAGTGTATGAAATAAGATTTCCCTTTCTACACAGTATGTTTTAGCTGTTGGGAGCTCTGTGTTCCATGCGATGTTTTACGGAGAACTTGCAGAGGACAAAGATGAAATCCGTATACCAGATGTCGAACCTGCTGCTTTTCTCACTATGCTGAAGTAAGCATCATTCGTGTGTTTGGAAAGAGTTTGTTTATGCTGTATTTGTACCCTGCTGGTTTCACAGTTAAATTTAAGTTCTGCATAACAGAAAAGAAGACGGATGAAGAAAGAGGGTGCTGCTTACCTTGTAAATGTTTTCAGAAAAAAACACTTTTATCTTTCCGTGGAAAGCATATGGAATTATGCGCATTTATAATCACACCTTGACGTAGAATTTGGGAGCAAGTGGCATGTATAGTGATGATTTTTAACAGCTTAAAATTAAAGACAAACAACTTTCTGGTATTAGTATTATCTAATAGAAGATGTTCTCTCTGAAAGCATTGTGTGTGAAAAAGTCTTTAAACAAATGTTTTTGCTTCACAATTTCAGAAATTAAGTACCTTATTTAAGTACCACCAGTTGGGAGATTTCTGAGTATTCTAAGAGTTATTGTCTCCTAAGAGCAAATGAAAAACTTACTATCTGTTGAAATAATCGGATCTTTGTGTACACATGCATATACATACTCATATAAAATCAGACACTCTCAAGGGTAAAAAGTATTTGCATTTGATATTAGAGGGGAAATCTTAAAAGGTATGGATAGTCTCATACAGTTTCATATGGATTTATACAGAAAAACTTTCATTGGTAATATAGAAATATGAAACTTTAAGATACGTTATATATTTATAAAAAAGATAGTTTTCTGTCTGGGGGGTCTTCTGCAGGCACCAGTATATGTTAACCACGTTATAGAATCAGCTTCTTTATCATGTATGGTACTAGACAACGTGGTAGTCCACCAAGTGATCAAAATCTAATTATTATTCTAAATAGTATTTATATGATTTTTCCTAAGCTTTATTCTAGCACAGCAAAGTGTATCACTTTAAGGTTATCTGTTGCTCTAGGGATTTCAGTTCATTGGAATACGTAAAATGTTTGTTGAAAAAAGTATTCAGTGGGTCAACAAGTTGGACAATACTCCTACATATAGTTAAAATGTTGCCATACATTGTTTACTGTCTTCTGAAAAATAAGTATTATAGTTAGTTCTAGAACTTAAAAGTATTTAGTTCATTATTCATTCAATTATTATATCATTCCTGATATTTCCTAATTAGGAAACATGAACAAGAATGGCAGGGAATTACTTCTCATCTAAGTCATTCAATTAGTCATTTGACAAGTATCTTTTCCCACAGATGCATTGCCTACAGTATATATTGATACAGCTTTATAAAATTATACGTACAGTCCACAAAATGTGGTAAGATCAGAAATGAGTCAGGTGCCATTTGGTCTAGTGCTGTAGTTGTGAAAGTGGTGGCCTGCCTCATGGAGTATGAGTAGCCAGTATTCCTGGGGTTGTCAGAAAAAGAGAACAGCTGCTCCCTTGACAGTTGCAGGGTAAGAGTTCGAAAGTGCTGACCGTGCTCTAGGATCCTCCCCAGGGTCCTGGCTTGCGGTCAGAGCATCACTGAGCCGCAGGTGTATCATCAAGTGGCCTTGCCATCAGTAGGTGACTTAACCTATCAGAGAAGAGAAAGGTTCCTGTGAGCAAAAAGGCAGGCTTCATTTGTGATCGTGGACATTTTTCTCATTGCCATCCTTGTGTTTTTTTACTTTCTTACAGAAGCTATTGCTAATTTCTTAAGTTACATGTGTTTCACTAAGGTGAAATACAGTAACTAAAAGAAAACTCAGATAAAGTAGCTGTAGACCTCAGGTGGAAGAGAAGCAGATGATGATTACCTTTACATGCCTCTTTGGGAGACTGCCACTGTCTCCCAAAAAGTGTATCCTGTGAAGTGTTTTATCTCCTGAAATAAGGACAGTTCACAGAAGCACAGGAATAATACATATTTAAGCTTTCCTACTTTGTCTTTTAATTAAATATATCTGGAAATAATGTAATCTTGAATTCTGAAGGTGGAAGGAATGTGTGGAGAAGGAAGAGTTTTGAGTTTAAAAAACAAAAACAAATAAAAAGTCTATTGGATTCTATGTAAAGTTAACTGGAAGAGGGCATTGCAGTCCATACTTGATAATCCATTGAACTTGGAACTATTTGGAAAATATTTAATCTCAGGTTTTATTTTGTGTTTAGGAAAACTCCAAAAGCACGAAGATGCAATAATTGCTCTTAAAACATAACGAGACTATTCTTGGTTAAATATAATGTAGTATATGTAATAGAATTTTGCTATTTTTTTATAATGTTGACTATTCAATATGCAGTTCTTTTTCAGTTTCAATAGCTTCTGTTTTGTTGAGATGGCACTGAATGCAGCTTATAAAATAGAGGCTAGAATGGTAGCACAAAGTTAGTATCTTTAATTGTACAAACTTTACTACTGGGTTAAAATATTAATAATTTATTAATATGTTTCAGATGTTCCTTTACTCTCCAAATATGTTTGTAATAACTGTCACATAAGATGATGTTCTCGGAACAAACTTGAAAGTGGTTGTATCTTTTCTTGCTGGATGTACTCATTTTGTGAAAATTCCACTTACATGTTACGTGCTTTTTACAGATATATCTATTGTGATGAAATTGACTTGGCTGCTGACACAGTGCTGGCCACACTTTATGCTGCCAAAAAGTACATCGTCCCTCACCTTGCCAGGGCCTGTGTTAATTTCCTGGAGACCAGCCTGAGTGCCAAAAATGCCTGTGTGCTCCTCTCCCAGAGCTGCCTGTTCGAGGAGCCAGACCTGACCCAGCGTTGCTGGGAGGTGATTGATGCCCAGGCTGAGTTAGCTCTCAAGTCTGAGGGATTCTGCGATATCGACTTCCAGACACTAGAAAGTATTCTCCGTAGGGAAACTCTGAATGCCAAAGAAATTGTGGTTTTTGAGGCAGCTCTCAACTGGGCTGAAGTAGAATGCCGACGACAAGATCTAGCGTTGAGCATTGAAAATAAACGCAAAGTCCTAGGAAAGGCACTTTACTTGATCCGCATACCCACAATGGCCCTTGATGATTTTGCAAATGGTGCTGCACAGTCCGGAGTATTAACTCTCAATGAGACCAACGACATCTTCCTCTGGTATACTGCAGCCAAAAAGCCTGAGCTGCAGTTTGTGAGTAAAGCCCGCAAGGGCCTTGTCCCCCAGCGCTGTCACCGTTTCCAGTCGTGTGCCTATCGAAGCAACCAGTGGCGCTATCGCGGTCGCTGTGACAGCATCCAGTTTGCAGTTGATAAAAGAGTGTTCATTGCTGGCTTTGGGCTGTATGGCTCCAGCTGTGGTTCTGCAGAATACAGTGCCAAGATTGAACTTAAGCGGCAGGGCGTTGTCCTGGGGCAGAACTTGAGCAAGTACTTCTCAGATGGGTCCAGCAATACCTTTCCGGTATGGTTTGAATACCCAGTGCAGATCGAGCCAGACACCTTCTACACAGCCAGTGTGATACTGGATGGCAATGAACTCAGCTACTTTGGACAAGAAGGCATGACAGAAGTTCAGTGTGGCAAAGTGACTGTCCAGTTTCAGTGCTCCTCAGATAGCACCAATGGCACTGGGGTACAGGGAGGGCAGATCCCTGAACTTATATTCTATGCTTGAAAACTCACTTCCTGAAGCAGCGTGAGCTCCAAAGTGCACATCTGGTTCCAGCTTGCTTGATGCTTAGCTCATCTGCAAATATGTGATCAGTGCCGGTAATTTGTAATGAATGAAGCGGTAGACAGGTTCTAATTTCTTTTAGCCTTTTAATTATGTACAGGCAAAAATGCAGCATTCCGCTTTTAACTATATGCTTAAAAGAGCTAACGTTCTTATTAAGGCTTCGTGGTTTTTAGAGTTGCTTCTATGAACCTGGGGAGATTATGTGCTTTCCCAAGCGTTCCACCACCCTCTCAGTTTTGTCCCTCTGAAGATAATTTTGGATCACCTTGAATTTCCTTTTGGACGTTATTTGATGAACAGAAATAAAGTGATAACAAGAGTTATTTTTAAACAGATAAACCTCAGTGTACAATTTTGAAAGAAATTTTGCCTTGTAATGAGTAATAATTTAGAAAGTAGACAGTGGTCATGTTTGGCTCTTGTTTTATTCCTTTTACATTTGTTGCTTCTGGGATTTAAAAAAATTCTAAATTCATAAGATTGTTAGGTATTAAACACTTCAGAGTATCAATGTAAAATTGGAAAATAAGGAATTGGGGGCATTTGTTTAGGCCATGACTTCTACAAGCAGATTTATTTTCTTTTCGTTTAGAAGACAAAAAATTTCAATACAGATACTTCTTTTAGAAGTAAATTTTAAAATTTTATTGTCAGTAGAAAAAAGTTAAATTCCTACTAATTTAAAGTAAGACAGTTTAAAAAGGAAGCCTAAAAAAGACTCATACTACAAATAATTTAATTGATGGCATATAAGAATATGCAGTTTGAAAAAGCCAAACTCTTCTCTCCACTTAGCTTTTGATCCCCACTGTTTGCTTATTTGTGCAAGTCATACTGTGTAGAATTTCTATTTTCTTTTTCCCCATTAAAAGAGGACCAAACAATTCTTTATACAAATGGAGTAGCAACTAGTTTTGTAGCACTACATTTAATGTAATGAGATATCTTTGTTCATTTTTTAAAATTTGAAATATACTTTACCTGATCCACTTTGATTATATACTATATTCTTTGTTAATTTTAATTTTGTCCTGTTCCTAGACTGCTAGAATCTGGCCCCTGGCCATCTTAAAGTGCCAACATATGCCTGCAGGGTTTATAAAAAATGGTCTGGAGTGACACATTTTATTATACCTAATATTCACTGCATCAGCATCACATCTAGCTGTCTTACTTGTCCACAGATAATGTAAACAAAGGAGGGAAAAGCTTATTAAAAAATTATCCTTCGCTGCTGGCTTGTGCTGGTTTAGTGCCTGTGTCCCTGGCAGTGTCCAGTATGTTCACTTCCAGTTGAAGTATCCATATGTCTCTGGGCAGCTTTTCTGCTCAGTGTGATCCTGAGATGGCTTCCCCCCCGCCACCCAGAGTGTGGTCCTTGACCGCCTCCTGCTCCTGCTCTGCAGGCCTGAAACTGGCTTGTCTGGAGCCAGGAGTTAGTCCTGGGGTGTGTGTGTGCCTGCGCACCCATGCGCATGCAAGTGTGTTTGCCAGCTCAGGAACTGTCTCCTCTCTACCTGGCTAGTAAGAGGTGGGACAGTAATGGTCCTCCTGCTGGCCCCAGCAAGGCCCATGAGTGACTGCCCTTACTTATTCACTGTGCCTCTGGGCCACTTCTTCCCCTGTAGATGTGGGCTTGTTGCCTTCAGCTGGCTTCCCTGAGGGAGGAGAACACTGGATTATTGGAAATGTTTTAATCACTCTTGCCATTACCTACATCTATTAGCATAGATGATGAAAAGCTGTTACTGGTGATTATAAATGAGTATTTCCAGGACAACTTTCTAAAATTATAATTATTTCTTACTGGGGACATTACAGGTAGTTTGGCAGAGCATTGGTGTACAAAGGTACATTTTCAATTAAAAAGCATACTTCTACAAAAGATTTGGTTTTTAAATTATGGTTAAACATTTCAGTAACTCATAGCTACCGTGCAAGTTGGTGGACCTTCTAAGAAGGCACTTGTTTGTAAGCCAGAGGAGAAGAAACTTGAATTGCATCCTATCAGATTGTTGAGGTGGGCGTGATAGTCTTCGAGTGCAGTGCGTTCACTCACTAACACTCACTGTCAGTGCCCGTGTTTGCTAGCTGCCTCCATGTGACTAGTGAGCTGCTGGTGAAAGTCGTGTGAAATCCTGTACACTGTGTATAGAATAATGTAATTTTATGTTAATTGTTATTACTTTAAAAAAAATCTACCATCTGATTGGCTGGTGCCGAGAGCTGTGGGTAAAATTTGAAAATTGTATTTAGAATAAGAAATTTTACATTTTAAACCCTATTCTCCTTTATGCATTTTCGATGAAATGGAATGAAGGCTAATGTGCTTGCTTTATCTTCTTTTGTAATCTTGGATTTTGTAGCTTTTTTAAAACTAGAAACCATTGTTCTAACAAAGCAGGCAACTCTATTCTATAAACACAACTTCATTAAGCAGAATACACTGTAGATGCTTTTCCCCAATGTATCTGGCTGGCAGTCTTTGTCGTTGTTCATCCTGGGGATAAAGGGGAACTAGGCTAGCAGTTCTAATGTGACATTCTTTAAGCATATCTTAAAATAGTATTTAAGTAAATGGTCTAATTTCTACATAATTATTGCACTGAACTGTCTTTTTTGTTTATTAAGGTGTTTAAATAAGCTCAGCTAATTCAAGAC
The DNA here is from genome assembly GCF_009828535.3 of Hylobates moloch. NCBI lineage: Eukaryota > Metazoa > Chordata > Mammalia > Primates > Hylobatidae > Hylobates > Hylobates moloch. The sequence continues at coordinate 49,376,694 of NW_026652296.1, read as the reverse complement.
ACTGTAGCCACTTGTGCATCAGTGTGCTTGAATTTAGTAGCTTACAGCATTATTTATGAAGGAAAAATATATAAATATGAAGTACCTCATGTTGAATGTTATTGTACTGTATTTTTAATGTAACAGTGCAGATCTTGTTAGACACCTGAATGTGTATAATCATGTTAAATGCAAATAAAATAAAACTAGTTCATAGATTTGTTTTCCTTAGTGTTTTTGTCACACCCTTGAAATAGTCAGAAATTCATTCTGGCAGTTTTGATGCTCACTACATTTTGCAGAAATGGTTTCGCAGAGGCATTTGTTAGCTAAGTGTTCAGATATCTTTGATCCCTAAAGAAGTAAAAATTTGAGGGAAAAGGATAACAGAACAGTGAATGTGTTAATCACTTGCATTGTTCAAAGCCTGACTGTTAATGAGAGGGAATGAATGGATGCATTTATATTTCTGTTATGGAATTTGTGGTTGGCCGGTGTTCTGAAGCTATAGTTGCTCAAATGTCTGGATCTTCCTGTACTAAGGGGGGTGTTGATACCGAATGACATCTGGCTTCTGATATGACCAGTGCTGCTTTTTCCTTTGTTACAGTAGCTTAAGTCTAGGAATTTAAAAAATGGCTCATAAGAATTTTGTGTGTAGTTTTTATGTGCTCAACTAGTTTTCCATTATATTTCTTTATATCAAGTATTTATATACACACACATCCACATACCCATACATAATTATGCACATACACTTTTTTTTTCCTGCAGTTTCTGATGCTTTTCTCCTGCAGTTTAGTGTGAAACCCTGTATATTTGCTTAACCACTTCGTGTACTCGGGGTTCAGTTTCCATAGCATACCTGCCCAGAGGAGTTTTGGAATTACTCCAAAGAACAAAGGCACTGGAACTCCCCACCCTCATCAGTTTAATCACAGTTACAACCCGAATTGTGAGATCTTTAATCCTGGAATGCCTTAGCCATTATCTCTTCTTTGTTGCCACTTAATCCATATATGTTTATTTTCATTATTCCAAGACAATTGGGAACGATCCTTCTTCATTGTTGGGACTTGGGATCTACATGTCAAGGAAAGTACGCTGTCTTCCCAGTTGACTCTGTAACTTGCCTGTGAAAGTCATGGGCTTACACTTGGAAGAAAACAAGAAGGAGAAAAGCATTTCTGAGGACCTAAACGGTATAAAATGTGGAGGCCAAAACAAGCAAGTTGCCCTGAAAACCTGTGGTTAAGTGTTTATTAGAGCAGGGTTTTGAGTGCCTTTGAGGTGCTTCAGTGAAGATGAACACACTTTGTGGATTCCTCGTTAGTACATTTCAGCGTTTTTATGGAGCCATTTGCATTTATTGACCAACTATTCCCATTGCTCTACGCTTCACTTATCCTCTTCTTTTCAGAATATGTGTTCTAAAAACCTAATACCAGGGAAAATTTCCAAAAATAGTTTCTTCATTTATTTCCATAACCAACATAAACACTGGTGAAAAGTTTCTCAACTAAGAAATTGCCAGGTAGGCGAGAATGAAATACCTGTGAAGAAGAAGTGAAGACTGGCTGACCCTGCTGCCCTTCAAGCAGTGTAAGGCACTGGCAGCTACAGATTGGTCTCCGGAGAATGTTTGAGTACACTTTCCGAACTTGGGCATCTCCCCCTGTTGCCTCTGAAACTTTTTTGAGATGTGAAGGGCAGTAGGGAAGGTGTAATTCCTATTTTTGCCGACCCTAACCATCCTCATGATCATTGTTTACATGCCCATCTACTTCAGCGTCCAGTGGACAGCAGTTTTACTAGCAGATGCTGCTGTTATATGCTCTGCCATCTAAAAAGTCCCTAACCTCAAGACGGGTAGTGAGACAAAACTACCCACTCTTTGTCAAACCTGTACTTTAAATACATCTGTATGTAGGACATAATAAAAGTTATCGATTAGACTACTAACCCTTAAACAATACTCTTAAGATCTCTCTAAGCTGTTGGTAGTAATCAGAGTGGGCATGTGTTCAAAGTTAGATGAGGATGATGTCCTTCTTCACTTCATGTGACAACAGTACGGAAAGTTACTTCAAATTAAGACATTTTTGTTTTTATGACTGGTGGGCAGTTTTATATTTAGTAAACTCTTTTTGATTTCAATGGTTTTAGAGTAAAATTACACCTGAAAGAAATTAAAGATAAGTCATACTAGTGGCCTCTATGTTAGCTTTGACATGGAGTGCTGCAGCAAATCAGTGAGCAGCCTGAAGTATGAAGACTTTTGTGAGAAACTAGGAAAGTCTATAAAATATTTTGATATGTAGCAGCCTTTACTGTGGCTATACAATATGAAGTTTCTTCCCTAAACTGTGTTCAAAAAGTCAAAAGAAAGATAGTGACTAGGGAAGCACAAATAATCTTTAAAAGCTTGAAGCAGAGGGTACATTCTGTTATACTGTAGAATATGTAAAAATGTGCTTTTGAGAGACATTCTAGCTGTCTTAGGGAATTTTCATTTTTGTGCTTGTCTTAAACAGTACTAAACTTTAAATTATTTCAGCACCCCTTATAATTGTGTTGATACAGTGCATTGAACATTAATTGATTCAAAATTAAAGGCTGTCGTAGATCTTCAGTCTTCAAGAAAAAGTCCAAGAACATTTGGAGGCATTAATGGACTGAAGAATATATTGTTTTTTTGCATAATTGAGTTCCCTAGAAGAGACAGAAGGTTTAATGAATCATTCAAGGGATCAACCCACCGTTCATTCATTCACTAATCATTTATTGATCTTCTGCTTCATCCCAGGTGGTCACAGAGATACCGGAGAGTCAGAGACCAGTAAGAGGTGATGTGGCTTGCCTTGGGGTAGAACAGTAAGTTTCCCAGAGGAAATGATGCTTAAGTTGGATTGTAAAGGATGCACTAGAATGATCTTTGTGAAGACTGGTGATGCAAATTGTCATGAGGGCAAAGAGGGGGATGAAGGGAATTCTGGAAGAGGAAATATCAGTGGGGACAGAATGGCAGACAGCTTAATACAGTTCAGTAAAGGGAACCTGTGGAAGAATGAGGCCACCTACTGTGTGCCAGGTTTGGAGTAGGATGATCAGCTGGGCAGAGGCATGAAGTAAGCACTTTGTGTATAAGGCTAAACTATCTGGCTTTTATCTACAAAATAAATCAATGACATAGAGATTTGAGTTACAGAAAACAATAGTTTTGTGTTTTAGAAACAGCCTTGGGAATGGTATACTGGATCAGACTGGAGGAAAGAGGTGCAGTTTGGGTGGAGAGATCCATGCCAATGCCAGTGAAGGCCAGAGGGGCCAGGGATGGAAAGAAGGATGGAGGTCTTAGAAGTGTGGAGGGGAGATCCCCAGGGTGCAGTGGGCTTCTCAATATCCAGTCAGAAAGGGGCTTGCTGAAGTGGGACGCAACCTTTTGTCTTACATTTATCCTATGGAGAGGGAAGGCAAACAGTTTTTTCTCTACCACCCTCTGTAGATAGTTGGTATATAGATATCCACCCTTGATTGTATCTTTATAATCTTTTAGGAAGAAGGTAAAACAAGAATCGACAGGGTAGAGGTTAATAGCTCAAACCCTAGAGCCAGACCACGGCCTGGTTTTGACCATGGCTCTAACCGCAGGTGACATTGGGGCAGTTACTTCACCTCTCTGAGCCTCAGTTCCCTCAAGAATGATGGCAGTAACAATAGTGCCTTCCTCAAAATGGTCATTATGACTATGAAATACATTATTTCTAAAGCACTTACAATAGTACCTGGCAAAGAGGAAGTGCCACGTAAGTGTTCATTAAGTGAAAAAATGTTAAAAGCCACAGATTAAACCCATGCATTTGCCTCATTTGCATTTATGAGAACCAGTTTACTTATAGTTTATACATACTTTTAACAATTTGGATCAATGCAGACAATTAAAAAGTGATTTTGTTGCTTTTTTAAATTGCTGTGGTCAATAGGGAGAATATAAAGCTACAGAGAGCTGGGTTATTGAGGAATTCTCATACTCTAACCATACTTCTTATAAATATTTCAATTTTGTCATGTTAATGAGAGATAGAAATGATTTATTCTGATTAGATGGATTCTAGCACATCAGACAGCTTCTCTGCTAGAGAACTGTGTAGGATTTCTCAGAAAATTACTTTGTAAAAGCTGAACGTGTGTGTGCATAACAAGTTTTTGAGACATTTTCCAAGAGGAGTCTATTTTGCAGGAAAAAAATATTAATATCACCTTTACTAGTTGTGCTAGAGTCAGAATAAGGTCTTTTTGTGGCTTACAGCCTTATGCAATTTTAGATATAGCCCCTTCTACAAATATTTTGAGATTGAAATCAGTTTTAGCATTGACATTATTTGTTATGTGTTGAGGGCAGGTTTGACCTTTATTATAAGTAATGTGAATGTTACAGGGAATATTTGAATGGCTAACTGTTTTTATTCAAGTAAACACAGGTGTGCCCGAAGCACTCACAACTTTATTTGGGTGTCCCCATGGTTGTTGGTACTTCATCTCTGTCTTCCCCACCAATGTCCCCATCTACAGTCTCAGTTCATGAGCCAGCACTTGGACCTCATTTCCCTAGGGCTCTATCATCCCAGAAGCTAATTCTCTGTCCCCTTTTCAGGACCAGATTCTCCTCTATTTTGCAAAGTAAACCTGTGATAGCATCCTCCAACCTGTCCCCAGAGATTCTCATTTAGGAGGTCTTGGGCGCAGCCAGTCCCATTTGTTTATATGAAGCTGGAGAGGGGTAGTCAGAATTCTGCTAATGCGCGTGAAAGGTTGAGAACCCTGATGTAGACAAATCCTGGAACCTTCCTTCGCCGCCACACGGACTTCCAGCTTAGCACTGTGATTCTTGCTGGGGACCCTGGCACCACACACTCTGAGAAATCAGTCTGGTACTTATACCCTGAACCCATGACCCTGCAGCCAACTCCAACAAAACCACCATCTGCATCTGGGAAAAACAGACTGGATCATGCTGGAGGCCAGAGGAGCAGTTAGGACGGTGAGAGCCATGCCAATGAAGACCACAGGGGTCAGGGGATGGGGAGAAAGATGAAGATCCTAGAAGAGTGAAGATAAGATACCCAGGGTGCAGTGGGGCTGATTATCAAAGGCCCAGTCTCTGACTCTTAACTTTTTGATCCTGATCGCTGCTAGCTGACCTGGCTCCTGCCTGTTCATCTTTCTGTACCCTCATCCTTCCATCTGCTTCTCAGAGGCCCAGAGATCCAGTCTGATCAGCAGTGTGCTGATTCTAACTCATGGACTTGACATGCCACCTACTTAATGGTCTGATCACCATGAACTGGTCTTAGTGCCTGCCTATGCTTGGGACTGTCTCTGTAACCATTGCACTTCCTCCAGATAGGTCCTGGCCTGCAGTGTGTCCTCTCCCGCCTCCAAACCCAAGCTGACTTATCTGCCCACTAGGCTTCACGGGGCCCCTGTCCAGCCCGTTCTGTAGCCCCAATCTCTGTCTTTTTCCTTCTTGCCTCTGACCTACCACCCAGAATGTCAAAATTAAAATACATTTGTGTCAGCCTTCTGTTGCCCACATAATACAAAACAAACACAACACCTCAGTCGCATATTGCAATGCAGTTGTGCTTCCACAGGTGGTCTAGGCAGCTTTGCAGGTCTTGACTGGGCTTACTCACATGCGTGAGGGTTGACTGCCTTCTGCTAGGGCAGGTTTCTTCGATTGTCTCATCCTCCAGCGAACTAGCCCAAGCACATCTTCATGGCTATGGTGGAGGCACAAAAATACCACATGCAACAGGAAGAAACACATATGGCCTCTTGAGGCTTTGGCTCAAAACTCATAAACTGTCACTTCTGCTGCATTCTATTGGCCAAAGCAAGTCACAAGGCCTCCCAGGTGCATGGGATAGAGAATTAGACTTCTTTACTGAAAAGGGCTGCAAGTCACACAGACAGGGCTGTGGGTACAGAGAGGGATGGCATATTTGGCCATATATACAGTCAAGCAGCCACAACTTTAACCTAGGCTTGGAGAAGCCTACAGATAGACACTCTGCTCCTTTTCAACCTGGACCCTACATTTAATGCCACTTGAAGTTATCCACAGAAAATCTACTTGCACAAAAAGCATTAGTGAACTGAAGATTTTACTGAAGGTTTTATAGAGGAGAGGAGGAGAACTCTCCCTCACACTCAGCATAAACTGTCCAAATATCCATGTGGCAGTTCTCCTCCCATATAACTAGTTGATTCTGCTGATAAGAGTTGCTTCTCAGGCCCCAACCCTCCAGCCAGCCACAGCTGTAGCTTTTCACTGGACTGTGTCTCACCCCCAAGCTCTGACTCCTCAAGCTGGAACTTGCATTTGGAATTAGTAAACACCTCATTAGATATAATTTTTATCTTGTCACTTATGACCTTACTTCCATTCTCATAAACTGCCCTGCTCGCATCACTGCACAATTTAACTCAGGAAACCTGGCCCTAGTAAAGCAAAAAAAGGTTGTGGAGGTGAAGAGGAAGGATTTTTCTCCTCTGTGTTTTATTACTGTTCACAGCAACACCCCAAAGGAAACCTTAGATGGTCCATGTGCTTCTTCCAGGTACAGGAAGATGGGGCGAGACCGTGTGCTGAAAGAAAACAGCCCAGCCAACCCTTGGAGTCAGAACTGCAGAAGGAGGATTGGCTGGAAGAGGGAGGAAGGATGGGGCTCAGGTTAGCAAGAAGCCTCACACAGCTTTTTACTTAGAGCTTGTCTCCCATTTCTTCTCTTCAGGGTTCCTTGGCATGGGCCCAACTCACAGTGTTCAACCTGGGAATGCTCAGCACATGGGGAAAGTCTAGATAGGGCTAGTTCACAAGCCGCTGGTCTGGGCACATCATCCTTACTCCTAAGCAGTGTTTGACAAGGAGTTCCTTAATCTTCTCTGCATTTTGTGACCATATCACCAAGGGCTCCTCAACAGAATAGGTTTCTTATGTGACTTTCCTGCACTACACCAAGTGTGTCTTGGTTCCCTTTGACAATTTCCACATGCATTTGCGTGTCAGCTCCTTGCTCTGTGGTCTTGGGGGAGGTACAACAATGCCATTGATCTTGTTTGTCTTTCTTCTCTTTCTGAAGCAGGAAGCCCTGGCTGCTTTCTCACTGTCCTTCTTCCACAAAACAGGAAGTTTTAACTTCTAGAGTGTCTTAGATCCTGCATTCCTTACTGTCCTAGACAGTTCAGCCTATGATAACAAAATAACTAACTAGGTGGTTGATACATAATGAAATTGATTTCTTGCAGTTCTGGGGCTTGGAATTCCAAGATCAAAATGCCAGCAGATTCAATGTCTGGTGAGAGTCCACTCTCTAGTTCGCAGGTGGCATCTTCCTGATGTATCCTCACAGGGTGAAAGGGGCAAAGAGTCTCGCAGGCTTTTTTCTAAGGGCACTAATCCATTTATGAGGGCTTCACCCTCCTGACCTAACTACCTCCTGCTACCTGAAGACTCCACCTCATAATACCATCACATTGGAGGTTAGGATTTCAACATATGAGTTTTGAAAGCACAGAGACATTCAGACTATAGCACTTACTGAGGAATCATATTTACTTATTAAACAGCCAAGAAGTCAACTACAGAGTTGCTAAATCACTCCATTCCTACCCCAAATTTGAGATTTTATTTGCCACATAGGTTTACCAGAAATCAAGAGAGGGCAGCCCAAGAAATTTAACTTGTTTGGGTTTTGAACACTTATTTTATCTGTCTTAAATGAAGATATGTTTAACACTTATCTTAAATAAAGATATATTAAAATAGAGCAATTGTGATATAGTTCAAATATTTTCAAGTTCACCAGTGAGTGGTTTTGCCTCCTATGAAAATGCCATGACTGTAGGTACAGTTGTGTTGGTGGTAGCATTCAATGTGAATGGGAGTCACATGCCATGGTGGCTTCTCAGAGGTTGGCTCCATCACTCACCCCCATCAGAAAACTAGGGCTGCAGTTGACAGATCTCTTCCCAGCTGCGGAATGTTAAAGCTTCTCACCCCCTTTTTGTTAACCTCTCCTGCTACATTTAAGAGGAACCCAACTTCCCATAAAGAAAAACACCCCAAGAAAGCATAACCAAGCAGAGGTAGTTACATCTATTTCTGATATGGTCCAATGTATACACGTAATATATGTGCAAGAAAGCTCTACTTGGTATTTTTTGGATGTTTGCGGTGGGTCTTCTTGTCATTCTTTAATGTCTCATTTACGGAGACAGAGTGCAGGTAGTAAGTGGACTGAACTCTTATCCTGTAGTTGCAAAGAAACACCCACCATGTCAGTTGAATAGTTATTAGATCAGTAAAACCAAATCTTCCATATATGCAAGTCACATCTGACTCGAGAAAACTCCAGAAAGGAGCATGGATGTGGCCTAACTAGAAACAGGATAGCACAAGTGTCTTAGTTTATTTTGTGTTGGTATAACAGAGTATGGTAGGCTGGGTGATTTATAAAGAAAATAGGTTATTTAGCTCATGATTCTGGAAAGTCCAAGAGCATGGCACTGGCATCTGCTCAGTTTCTGAAGAGAACCATATGCTGCATCAAGACATGGCAGAGAAGCAGAAAGACTAGCAGGTGTATGCAAAGAGGGACCACACATGAGGAAGAAACTTGCTTTACGACAACCTGCTCTTGCAGTAACTAATCCGTTCCCAAGAGAGCAGGAACTCACTCATTCTCACAAGACAGCATTAATCTATTGGTGAAGGATCTGTCCCCGTGACCACAAAATTACCCATTATGCCTCACCTTCTAATGCTGCTGCTCTGGTAGTTAAACTTCAACATGAGTGTTGGTGGGAATAAACCATATCCAAGCAGTAGCTGCAGGCAAAATAAATCGTGAAAGCAATGGGGGTGGAAAAGGGAGTGAGCACAGAGAGAGTAGAGAGGAGAGGGAGGGAGAGAGAGAGAGAGAAAGAGCCAGACCATTTCCTCTGAGATGCAAAACTGTTGGAAGAGGGATGAAGGAAAGGAGTCAGCTTCTTTTGGGTGAAGTGGGGGGATGTCGCACAGTGACAAGCTGCCAGGGGTAGGGAGGTGTCTCTGTTAGACCTTGGTGGCCTACCGCCCAAACTCTGTAAGGAGCCTTTGTGGATTTGCCAAGCCTTGGCTGGAGTCCCGTGAGTGATCTTTGTAGATCTTTTCCTTGGGGGGTTTTCAGCTGCTGGGCCTCCAAGTAGGGCCTGGAGTGCAGGCCAGATTCACCAGCCATTCAGGATAAAGAGAAGAGGCGAGAAACCAGGCCCCTCCTGACTCCTCTCCACGGAGCACTGCCCTCAGGTCTTACAGCAGCTGAAAGGATGTGTGGGCTTTGTTCCTCACCAGAAAGTGCCCGGTCTTGCTCACAGCAGCCTGAGAAATACCCGGAGTCCAGAAGATGGTGTCAAAGTTTCTTTCCTATCCGCTTTGCTGTTCTCTCAGGCTGGGTAAAGCCAGCCTCACATGGGGAGCTAGAGGTCCTCTTGGATACACCCACCCCTCCTTTCTACCCTTCCTGCTTCAGGGGCCTCACCAGTGCTGCTCACTGACCTCCCTTTATAGCCTTTGGACTTGGGCAGCCTGTCCCACTTCCTGCCCCATCTTCATCCCCACACTGATCAGCAAAGATTGAAGGTGAAAGAACATTTATCTTGCAGAATGGCACTCATATCTCAAGCTAAAAGACCACTTCACAACAGGTGGGAGAGTAAGGAGGGACCAGGTTGGTGGATGAGCCCGTGGGGGCCATCTTGTCACAACGATGGAGACGGGTGGGAAGAAACAGCTTAATGTCACCGGACACATGACAAGTGGCTTCTTACAGCCTAAATAAATAAAATGAGCCAGGTGTCGGGCTTTGCCATGTGACTGTCATTTGCACAGGAGCCATGCAGTTTACCCAAACCCCTGCTAAGTCACCCTGGTTAGAAAAACAAATTATCGTGTGTGGTCAGAATGCAGTCTTTCATAGGTCATTTTCAGAACGAGTCTCTTGTCAATAGCATGTCTGATTGGGAGCAGCTCTCTGAGTCATTTAGCTTTTCTTGTCAGGGGAAGCTTTTTAACTGCTTCCTGCTGTCCTGTCATTTTGTGCTAACCCCAAATGGCTTTGTTAAATTGATGTCACCCTTCCAATTTCTTCCTAGAAGCATTTTCCTTTCTGGTTTACAATGGAAGCATTTATGCAATAATCAGGGGAGAAGAGTAGCCAAACATCAATGCTGTGAAAACCCATACATGGAATTAATGCATTTATTTATCTGTAGATGTTCACTGGGGAGCAGGTCCCCATCATTCTGGTTGACACAAAGAGGGAAGATGAAACTCATTCAGATAGCCAAAGAAAAGAAAAAAAGAAATGAAAGTAACCCCAAACCAAGAAAAAACCCCATTGCCTTCAGTCAAAAAGAGGGTATCTACTTCAGACTATTGTGGAATGATCACCAAACAAAAAACTGAAGGAAATGTTGGTGATTGTTGAAATGGGTGAGGGGTACATTGTTTCATTTTACAATCTATGTTTCTTTATCTCTGAAATTTTTCATAAGAAAAAATAAATTGTGGTAGGGATTGAATCAAAGAATTCATACATGGCATGCAGTTCCTGAGCAGAGACAGTGTTTCCCCTAAATTTAATTTGCAATGCTAACAGGACCCACTCCAATAACTTATAGCTGAAAATATGTTTGAAAGTAAACCTGGCTTGTTACAGATACTTCTGTGAACAAAGGGGTCTCTGTGATCAACCAAGCTGTAGCATCTTATAACATAGACTAATGTTTTTACAAACACTGGACTCCTGAATTTTAAAACTTAAATAATACATCCCATTAAATGCAGAGACTGAGATTTATGCATAGCTGCTTACTTGAGGACTCCTACTTCATAAAATCCCTAATTAAATAGAAAAGCATTCTCGATCTTTGTTAATCATATCTGGGAGAGGTCTGGAAGTTTAGATCATGATTTTATTAGAGCATTCTCACAGTTCCCTTGGTGGCAACATAATCCAATTTTTGCAAATTTTAATTGCCAGTGCTGCATGGGTTTCCATGGATTGGAACTGAGGCTCAGATATCCTGGCTTCTGGAGGTAGCAACACTGTCCCACCTCAGACCCTTCACCTAACTATGCCCAACTCTAACAGTTAAAGAACCAAGAACAGTTGAACAAATGTCTCCCTACGTATGCCAAAATATTAAAAGTTATAAATTAAGCTAACAAACTGCTAAATAAAATATATTCTAGCATCCTAATCAAGCTGAAAAACTGCTAAATAATATATGTTCTAGTATTCTGCCTTGACAAATATGACTTTGTAGCAACCTGGGAAGCCAGGTTCAAGTTTTGAATCCTCAGCCCCTCCAAGTTCTGCACCAAGGAATATGGTGATTGATGAGAGGTGGTTCCTGAGTCCTGGGCCCCTGCTCATAGCGTACTCCCGTTCTCTTACCACCTCTGACTTTATCTCAAAGCACAGGGGGTCTCCCTACTTATGTATGGTCTCCCCAGATCATACATTCAACTCACTGCCTCCCAATCCAACACCAAAAAACTGACCTTAGGAACTAGGGGTGCACACGATGGCTGCATGGCCTGTCTTTTTGAGGAAGGGAGCTCAAGACCACGAGGACAGAGAATACCAGGTTCTGTTTAACTGCATAATGGAGAGGTTGAAGCATAAGTTCTAGGTAGGCATGTCCCCTTGACTAATTTTCGAGGGGCTCAGATGATCCATGGAAAATAACTTTATTGCTTCCTCTTTTATCACACTCTCTAAATGTTGGAGTGTCCCTGAGGGCTTTGTATTGAGCCCTGTAATCTTTCCTCTAGTACTGTCTCCCTAAGTGATCTCATCTGGTTCCATGGTTTTATATCCATCATTCATTCATTCATTCATTCAACAAATATATCTCTTTCTACGTACTAGGGTGTGACAGTTAATCTGACTGGACTCAGGGATGTCCAGATAGCTGGTAAAGCATTGTCTCTGGGTGTGCCTGTGAGGGTGTTTCTAGAAGAGATTAGCATTTGAATCAGTAGATTGAGTGAAGATCTGCTCTCACCAATATGGATGGGCATCATCCAATCTATTGAGGGCCTGAATAGAACACAAAGGCAGAGGAATGATGAATTCTCCTTCACTCTTCTCGATCTGGTACCTCTGACTTCTCTTGCCCTCAAGACATTGCAGTTCCTGGTTATCGGGCCTTTGGACTCTGGGCCTAAAACCAGTGGCTCTCCTGGTTCTCAGGCATTCAGATTCAGAATTATACCACCAGTGTTCTGGCTTTCCAGCTTGCAAACAGCTGGCACGGAACTTCTCACCTCCACAATCACGTGAGCCAATGCGCATAAGAAATCTCTTTATTTTTATTTTTGAAGAGATGAAGTCTCACTCTGTCTCGCAAGCTGGAGTGCGGTGGCATCATCATAGCTCACTGTAGCCTCAAACTCCTGGACTCAAGTCATCCTCCCCACTCAGTTTCCCAAGTAGCTGGCATGTACCACGACACCCAGCTATTTTTTAATTTTTTTTTTTTTTTTGTAGAGGCACTGTCTTGCTGTGTTGCCCAAGCTGATCTTGAACTCCTGAACTCATGGGATCCTCCTGCCTCAGCTTCCCAAAGTGCTGAGATTACTAGCAGGTGTGAGCTACTCTACCGTACTATAAATCTCCATTTATATATTTCTCTGTGTATCCTCTTGGTTCTATTTCTCTAGAGAACTGTGACTAATACATAGGATACAGAAGTCCCTGTGTCATAGAGCTTAATTTCTAGTGAGGGAGATGATGAGTAAGATGCGGTAGCTTTAAGCATGATCCTAAATTCTTTGCTACTCCATCCTGTATAAGGTAGAGTCAACGTCTACTCCCTTGAACTTAGGTGGCTCACAGTTTCCAGTGGAAGTGATGCTGTGTGACTTTTAAGGTTAGGTCATCAAAGGCCATGACCTTGGCCACTGGGAACACTTGCTCTTGGAGGGCTACATAGTCCTAGAAGAGATGGGCTACCTTAGTACTTCACATTGGCATCTTGGTCAACATTTCCAGCTGAGTCAGGCCTTCAGCCCAGGGAAGAGGCACAGGAGAGGGGAAGCCATCTTGGAAGTGGATCCTCCAGGTTCAGCTGTTCCAGCCTCAGCCATTCAAGTTACTCCCAGCTGAAGCCCTAGACATCAGGGGACATGGAGGGTCTCTACTCACCGTACCCTGTCCAATATGAATCCCTGAAATCTGGGAGCAGAATAAAATGATTACTGTTCATGCCACTAAGTTTTGGGGCAGGATATATAATGACTTCTAAATGTATGTCTTCCACCAGGACCTGAGTTCTAGGCGTGTATGTTTAGCTGCCTTCTCACAACTCCGTTTGGATCTCTAAGTGGACAACTAAAAATGTTCATTTCTAAAATGAAAGTCTTGATTAATACAACTCCTCCCAAACAAAAACCAAAGCAAATAAAAACAACTTGTTCATCTTCCCAATCTTAGTAAAAAATATAACTCCCAGCCTAACTGCTTAAGATAGAATCATCCTGGATTCTTTTTCCGTCACTTCCCATATCTTGTCCATTGGCAAATCCTGCTGTTTTGACGTTGAAAACATATCTTTAATCTGTCCATTTCTCCATAGCTCCACTGCCCTCATGTGAGCCCTCACTGCAGTTGTCTCTTACCTGAAACAGCCTCCTAACACATTTCCTGGTACTCAACCTCGTCCACTCTAGCAGCCAGGACGATCTTTCAAAAGCAGGAATCAGGATTTCCAGGTCAGTGTGGTGCACTGAGTGAAAGCTTCATCACTTTCCACTCCTCTTCCTGGTTCTCTAAACAAATAGTAACAAAGGTTACATATTAAAAGTGAAAAATTGAAAAGACAAAGTTGGGATTAAGTATAGAATAATTGAAAAGACAAAGTTGGGATTAAATATAGAATAAACACGTCCAGGAAAAAGGAATGGAATCACACACACACAGTGCGGAAGCTGGAAGCTCCAGCTTTGCTATCTTCGGGTCTCAGTGCAAACGGCAGGTCCTGGAAAGGTCCATGCTCCATGAGATATTTCTCTGGAGAAGCCACCTGCTTGAAGCCATAGGCTGAGAGTGGGTTCTCAAACTCATAAAAGGAGAAAGAAAAAATCACCCATCCAACTACAGCTGCCTCTTACTATAGCTCCTGGCAGTTGCAGATATGCAGAGTTGAATAGCACAGACATAGCCTTGAGACAAAGAGCTGAGCCAAGCCACCCCCAGCTCTGCACCACCCTCTGAGATGTAGTTCTGGATTGTTCTGCAGAAATGCAGACAGCAGGAGGTATGCACAAAAGGAAGGAGGTGTGTGTTGGAGGAGAATCTCCCATTTAAAATAAGTCTTTAAACAAAACGTCCCATAAACATGAAATAATTGAACACTAAAAAGGACAATAAAATAAAAAACAGCATGTAAACGTGCTCTTAGAAGAGCTGTATGTGAGTTAGTTATTGCTATGTAACAAATCACCCCCAAACTAAGTTGTCTTTAAATAGTTACTTTTATGAAAGATTATAATGAAGATGTTCAGTATTATTAATATCTGTTTATCAAATAGATACATTTACTTGCACCAGAAAGAGAATAAGAATTTATGAACACAAAGTTCAGACATATAAAGACACATCTGATAGACTTGAAAGATGGGGCAGTGGAAGGTAGATTGCAGAAAATGTCATGGGGTCAAGAGGGGGAAAAATCATGATAAATAAGGAAGGTTATTGGTCATAATCAGTAGCTGGGTTGGAAGAGGACAGCAGAAGTCTTAGATTTAGTCTCAGAGCTCCAACTGGTGGAGTTCTTCTGTACCATAGTAAAGAGAGAGAGGTAGACTAAAATAGGGAAATACGTTTCACTCAGGAACCAAGCAGCTTTCTCTACACACAAGAATGTATACAGGCACACGTGCACACATGCACACATGCATATGAAGAGAAAGCTCCTTTCAGCCTGAGAGGTGGGCACCAGAGCTCAAGGAGGGGCCTGTGGTTCTGAAAGCATGACCCAGTGTAAGCCTCTTTAATACAAGGGTACCTAGGACATCTGGGGATGGGAGTTCAGATGGCGGTGGCAGCAACATCAGTGACATCAGAGAGAATAAGTGACCAGGATAGGTTTGTGCAGATACAGTTGTATGAGCCAATAAGGGAAGAGAGGCAACTGAATGTGAGACAAGATAAGACCAACCCCTGCCAACTCTGGTGCCTGCTAGAGAGATACAGGACAGGCGTGAGCTGAATCCTGTCATTTGGCTGTGGTAGCCAATGAGTCCATGGACTTTGGAACAAACTGTTGAAGTAGCATCCTTTGGGAGCTGCACGCTGGTAAGGCCTAAGAGATATTCAGGTAATGCAAGAGTGTTATCTAGAAGGAAACATACAGCTGTTGGAGCACTATCCTTGAAAGTCTAAATTTACAAAATCATCAAGCAGCCCCTACGATGGCCTCCAGTAATCTCCATGTTCTGGTATTCAAACCACTGTGTGATTTCCTGTGATTTCCTGCACACTGAATGGGCTGACCTATGAAACCAATACGATATTGCACAAATAGTGGTGTGTGACTTTAGTGACTAGGTCATAAAAGACATTATAGCTTCTGAGTTGCTTTGTTGGATAACTTGCTCTATGGGAAGCCAGTGGTCATGTTGTGAAGCCACTCAATGCACAAGCCATCCTATAGAGAGATCCAAGTGGTATGGAATGGAGGCCTCTCCTAACAGCCAGCAAGGACCTGAGGTCTTCTAATGTCAGTCCTGAGAGCAAGCTGGAAGTAGATGCTCAGCCCCAGGCAGCAGACTGCAGCTTCAGCCAACATCTTGACTTCGACTTATTGAGAGACCCCAAAGCAGAACCACCCTGCTAAAATCCACCCAGATTTCTGAATGTTTGTTGTTTTCTAAGCCCTTACATTTTAGGGCAATTTATTATGCAGCAAGAAATAACTATTACAGATTTCGATACCAGAAATGAGGTCAGAAAAAAGGCCCTTTAAAGATTTTAAGGATTTGCCTTCTCACGGATTCTATGGATGCAGTATTCTTGGGAGTTGAAACCCTACTAGGGCGGGATGATTTCATTCTGCTTCATGTGGCTAAAACAAGCTAGCCTGACCTTGCAAACATCATTGTGACAGGAACCCAGGAAAGAAGGAGAAAACAAACAAGCACTTTTCAAGCCTCTGCTTTTGTCAAATTTGCTTCTGCCTCATTGGCCAAAGGGAATCGCTTGGTCAAGCACAGAGTTGCCTGGTAGCGTGATACTTAAGTGCATGGATATAGGCAGATGTGGTCAACTGGGACCATGAATACTATGAATGTACCAACAGTCTACTAAGATCTCCTTAAATAAATGTCAAGTTATAGGATAATGTTAAGATACCAAAACCTTTATTCACATGTTCCTGTTTTTCACAGCTGTTTCATATAATCCAGTTTTCCTTAGTTTTATGGATGAGTCCTTAAATTTACACATAATATTTGATGTTAAATCTTGTCCAATCTATCTGGTCAGTTTTGATGGGAAAATTCCTTGGAGTTGCCTTCTTTTATCAGTTACGAGAGTGTTCCCCTAAGCTTTGATATGCTGTCTAGTAATAAAACCTGACTACTTACAAATACTATTTTTAAAATGCTATTAAATTGTTTTAGGACTGCAGATCACTTCTCCCAGCACGCACATTCTGTAGTGCTTTTTCTTCCAAGATCAGAAGGGAGATTCAAAAAAGGAAATGCAATGCATGAGATGTTTGCTGCCAGAAGCATCTCTTCCCCATTGGAAGGTAATGCTGTTTCCTTTCTCTTAATGGTAGTTATTTGCCCTTTGAAGTCCAACTTCCATCACTATTTTGTATTGGATGATTCTTCTTCTTTTTTTTTTTTTGTTTTGACGGAGTCTCACTGTGTTGCCAGGCTGAAGTGCAGTGGCATGATCTCGGCTCACAGCAACCTCTGACTCCCTGGTTCAAGCAATTCTCCTGCCTCAGGCTCCTGAGTAACTGGGATTACAGGCACGCGCCATCCCGCCCAGCTAATTTTTGTATTTTTAGTAGAGATGGGGTTTCACCATGTTGGCCAAGATGGTCTCGATCTCCTGACCTCGTGATCCGCCCGCCTCGGCCTCCCAAAGTGCTGGGATTACAGACGTGAGCCACCACTCCTGGCCTGGATGATTCTTTTACACTGTTTATACCTGTTAGGTTAGCAGGCTTCTAATGCACATACTTTCTTTTTCTTTTTCTTTTTTTTCTAGGATGTTTTTAATCCTGTCCCCGTTGCTTTAAAGAAAATTGGAACATAAATGTTAAGAAACATATTGAAACAACACTCGATGGTGTTTCCAAGCAGAGTTAGCAAGTGGTTTCATTACATTGATATGTATTGCAAGAGGAATCCCTTGTTACAGGAAGCATCCAGAAAAACAAAAAAATATGTGTGAGTTATGGGCCTTAAATGCCTACACTGGATCCTCATGGGAAAACATGCCCTACTTAGTACAGGCGGCTCTCTTTTTTGAAGGCTTTCTGAGCTTAGAAGGCGTGGGATTTGGTCTCAATATTTTTTATATGGAGTGTGAGAAACCGTTAGTACTTAAAACATTGATGTCGGTAGATTTGACCTTGTGGTTTCAAGAATTTTCAAGCAACCTGAAATTTCAGGGTAGTCGGTAGTTTGTACTTTTGTTGAGACAGGATATTTAATCTGAATGTGCTGTGATGCTGGCTTTTGGGTAGGAGTCACTTAATCCAGTGTGGCTACTCTGCCATTCTCATATTATTCCATTATCCTTCACCTAGGAACTCTTATGAAGTGATAGTAGTGGACAGGCCATTTGTCCACAGTGATTGCACCATCCCCAGTTTTCTCCCATCCTCTTAATAATTCTTGATATTCATTCAAGTTTCTCCTTGCACTTCTCCATTACAGCTCAAGTGGGCATTGATTGGACTAGGTCAAAGCATTTGGTTTAGAAGTGAGCCAGTGACTTAAAATAATGCAATCAAGGCAGCCTTAAAAGACCTATGTTATCGGTTAGATATTGCTGTGTAACAAACCACTCCAAAACTCAGTTACTTTAAACATAAGCATTTGTTACAACTCATGACTCTGTAAGTCAGCTGTGTGGTTCTTCTGATCTCAGTTGGGCTTACCTAGATGTCTGTGGTCAGCTGCAGATCAGAAAGTAGCTCTGTTCTCCCAGGCTGGGCCCTCGTGTGTTTTGAGGTTGGCTATCTAGAGGTTGTCCTGGGTTAGGCCCAGTTGAGGTGGCTTATCTCTGCTCCATGTAGTCTCTCATTCCACATCAGGGTGGCTTAGGCTTGTGCTTATGGTGAAGGAAAAACTCTAAGACAGAGTGAAAATGTGCAATTCTCTTGAGGCCTAAGCTCCGAACTAGTATGTTGTCATTTCGAACATATTTTAATGGTCAAAGCAAGTCCTGAGGGCATCCCAGATTCAAGAGGTGGAAAAATAGGCCCTGCCTCATGGTGAGAGGAACCACAAGCTCACATGGCAAAGGACATGGTTTCAGGGAGGGGCGAAATGTTGGAGCCATTTTTGCAATTAGTTTATCAGAGTCAGAGTGAAATGCATAGATCAGGACTAGCTCTGTCTCACTTTTGGATATGAACAAGGAAGTGGATGGAATTCCTCAGAACTGCTGACTGCCTTCTTGATACCAAGAGGGAAGACAGCCTGAAAACAAGGTAAATGTACAGGGAAGGACAGAACAAAATAATCACAGAAGAAAAATGACACAACCCTCATGACATCTGGATTAAGCCCTGGACTTTGCAGATGCTTAATCTAGTAAATTCTGGTATTACTTATGCCTGTGTGTTTGGAGTTTTCTCCTTGGAACATAGAGACATCTAAATAATATTGCAGCTCAAAAGACTACAAATTGGATATGGTGTATATTGCTCAGGTGATGGGTGCACAAAAATCTCACAAGTCACCATTAAAGAACTTACTTATGTAACCAGACATCACCTGTTCCCAAAAAACCTGTGGAAATAAAACAAAAAAAAAGAAGAAGAAAAACACATACCATGAAATTTTAAACAATAGAAAACAGAAATAAATAATACTGCAATTCAACAAAACAATAGCTTTGCTTCTCCCTTAAAATGGCTCCTCCCCCAAGAAATTTGGCTGCTGGAATGTCAATGAAAGTGAAGAGAATGAAAGATATGTAGGAGGCAGTTCTTTTTAAGAAAGTCAAAGTTTCACATAAATTACAGAGTGAAATACCTTATTCAACAGAAGTTCATATCTGTGACTTTAGTCCTATACTTATGGAATATTCAAGAGTCTGAAAGCGTCACTTACAATTTTCAGTTATAATTTACTGTCTGTTATGGGAAAAATTACATGTTTCAGTAGACAGTTCCTCAAACTTTTCTTTTTTTAACTTATGTCTTCTAAAATGCTATCTCAGTTTGTTTTCTCTCTATTCCCACCAGTTAAGGTTTTTGCTGACCTCTGTGTTCTAAGACTTTTATTACAAATACTACTGGTATGTTGAATACACTTTCTTAAACTGTGCAGTTCACAGTTCTTCAAGATTCCAAGAAAACTCTCTGGGGGGCATGGAGCTTACACCCTCCCCATCCAGTTTGATAATTATAGCTTCAGTAGTATTTGAAAATGCCTAGATTCACAAAGGACTTTGGGATACATGTTTTCTAAGCATTGAGGTTCAACACTGTTCACGATTCATTTACACACACACACACACACACACACACACACATACATATATTTTGTTTGTTTGTTTTTGAGACAGAGTTTTGCTGTCGTTCCCCAGGCTGGAGTGCAGTGGCGTGATCTCGGCTCACTGCAACCTCCACCCTCTGGGTTCAAGCAATTCTTCTGCTTCAGCCTCCCGAGCAGCTGGGATTACAGGCGCCTGCCACTACGCCCAGGTAATTTTTTGTATTTTTAATAGAGACGGGGTTTCGCCATGTTGGGCAGGCTGCTCTCAAACTCCTGACCTCAGGTGATCCACCCACCTTGGCCTCCCAAAGTGCTGGGATTACAGGCATGAGCCACCCTGCCTGGCCCACGATTCATTCATTTAAATAATAAATGGATTTCTAAAACTTTAGAGTACAATTGGAGCATCAACAGCAGCAATAAAACCAAATGGTACAACGCTGAAGGTAAAGGGTGACAGTTTCTTTTTGCTGTGTTAGGAACCAAACCAGGATGGAAATACTGAAAGGGGATAAGAGATCATACACAATTTCAGGTCCGTCCTAATTCTCAGGAAGGCAAATTGACTGTTCCAAATTTTGCATCAGGTTTGCCATTAGGTCTAGTCTAGAGAAAGTTGTCAATGTTTCAAAGACAAAGGGCTGATACCAACAGGTGTCTGAGAATTTCCACGTTAGCTCTATAATTTACATGTTTCTACCTAAGCAGGGCAACCATGCGTAGCTGTGTGGTTTGTGCACCACATGAAGCCTGGAAGCACTGTTTCTATAGACTATCATGTGAATGGCTCCTCCTGGCCTCATGCAGGCACGATATACATGCTTATTTGTGGTAGCCATATAATCAAATCCCTATGTCATTTATTAACGGGATTGACCTAAGTCCTATCCAATATCAGAAGCTGTGTATCTACTTTCTGTGGCTGCTCAGGTCTTTCGGCCTCAGCTTTTCAGAAGTAGGAAAAAGAGTGAACCTAGAGTATCATTACTCCTTAGATGCCCCAGACCTAAAGACCCAGTCCCTGTGGTCTTTTTCATCAAAGCTCTCCTGGAGGGGGATGACATTAGAGGGTTGGAAAGTGGGGGGCGGGGCAGTACCCATCTCAAATCAACCAGTCAGCTTTCTTTCATGAACTATCATCAGCCAAAAACATGCCTTCTTCTCCCTCCTGAGAACAGTGTTTCTTCCTGCATCCCAGTAGAGGCTGTTTGCTTAAATATACATCAAGCCCTTTCTACTGTGGATGAATCTGCTCCATTAATAGCTGTCATTGTTAATGGAGTTGCTTTGCCCTACTCCTTTCTCCCTCTGTCCACCCTTGAGGAAATTTACATTGCCCTCTTAGATAATCATAACAATGGTAAATGCTATAATTTATTGAGCATTTACTCAGTGCCCTGTGTTGTCCATTGTCCAATTTCTTTCTGACAGGGAGGGAGTGCTTTCCCTCCTCCCCCTTTTTAAAAATGAGGAAAGTGAACTTGAAGGCATTAAGTCAGTTAGGTTGGAACTGGCACAGGATTCAGGCTATGCCCTCTCCAAAGCCTTTGCTGTCAGTCACGTACCTGGGGATTTCATGACTCTGTGTTGGATTCAGGCACAGAGGAGAGCCAGGACTGGATGAAGCAGTGTAGGCACTGAGGTAAGCTCATAACATCTTACCTTCAACATGGTATTCCGTAAACGTTGTGTCAGTATTGAAGCCTGTTGTAAGGAGAAATGGCAGAGGGGAAGGCGACTGGTGAAGGTGCTCAGTCTCTCCTTGGTTGTCTTCAGTTATTCACTCTAGCCCCAGCCAGCCTCCCATTCAACACAGCCACAGCCCTACAGCTAACAGGTCCTACCACCTTAAAACACAGGTTAGTGACAGAGGTAGCTTGATTGAATTAAATACTTATATTGATTCTGTGCTTGGCTATGCAATCTGCTTTGGCCAATTGGACAGTAAGCAAATGGGATGCAAAGAGGGACTGTAAAAAGCACTTGTAGGCCAGGCGCGGTGGCTCACGCTTGTAATCCCAGCACTTTGGGAGGCCGAGGCGGGCGGATCACGAGGTCAGGAGATATCTCTATAAAATACAAAAAATTACCGGGTGGTGGCGGGTGCCTACTTGCAGGATCGAGAGGTGAGGCAGAGAATGGTGTGAACCAAAAAAAGCACTTGTACATTTTTACTTCCTCTCTATAATCTTTGCTACTATTGTGAGAACAAGCCCAGGCTACCCTGCTGAAGGCCTCCAAGAAACACGCGGAGCAGAGACAAGTCATCCAGCTAAGGCCATCCTAAGTGACCAGTTAGCCCACAGCTGAACACATGAGCAAGCTCAGCCGAGCTCAGCCAAGCTAAGCCCAGACCAGCAAAACTGTCCATCCAATCTGTAAACTCATGAAAAATAATAAGCAGCGATTAAGCCATAACGTTGTCAAGTTTGTTACATAGCATTATATAACTGACATAGTGACCATGGCTTGTTACTGGACTGCAGCCATCGAAGTACTCTTCCCCAAGTGGCCCTTAGATGCATGGTGAGGCCAGCACAGATGCTTTATGAGAACAAGCTGCAGTAGCCTGCACCATAGAATCTTCAGATTTTCCCAAGGACACCACGCAGCCCATGCCTTTACTGAGACTCCTCCTTGCAAAGGCCAGAAGAGCATTTGTTTGTCTGGACCCCTTCGATTGGTTGATGCTCACTGGCCACCTGCCATATAATTAAGCTTGTGCCTTGGAGAAACCCAAAGGTCAGCATCTTCGCCGAAGCACTCACTTTTGCTCACAGCCTTGCCTCCACAAATACACCTTCACCTGTAGACAAAGCCTCCACAAGGGTGAAAGCCTGTGAAGCTGGCACTTTAGACTTCAAGCTCCCTGCCTGCATCATAGTAGCTAAGGGCCCAACTGCAAAGTGATAAAGCCAAGTCCCATGACCAACACAGACATCTGCAACTTGCTCTGTTCACAAGAATGTGCCGTGGCCCATGCTGCAGACACATCCCAAGCTTTGCTGTTTGTTATTACGATCCATCAGTGACACTTCCTTTATGTTCCTTGAGGTTCCTGGACTAGTTCTCTGGTTGCTACAGTTTTTCAGGATGGAGCCAGTAAAGAATATCTCTCATTTCCTCTCAAGTTCTGAAACAACTGAGAAGTAAGATTAAACATTGCAGACAGAGACGGATTTTCTAAAATAAAGCTGATATTGGAGGACACGGCTTATATCTGTGGGAAAGTGGGTTTCTGGATACTGAGCCTCAGACTGAGATTTAATCTCAGACACGGTCGGATGGACTGAGTTAGACCTCCTTGCTATAAGGGGTTGAGCAAATGCTTGCTGCTTTTTTTTTTTGAGACGGAGTCTCGCTCTGTCACCCGGGCTGGAGTGCAGTGGCGCGATCTCGGCTCACTGCAAGCTCCGCCTCCCGGGTTCACGCCATTCTCCTGCCTCAGCCTCTCCGAGTAGCTGGGACTACAGGCGCCCGCCACCACGCCCGGCTGATTTTTTTGTATTTTTTTAGTAGAGATGGGGTTTCACCGTGTTCTCGATCTCCTGACCTTGTGATCCGCCCACCTCGGCCTCCCAAAGTGCTGGGATTACAAGCGTGAGCCACCGCGCCCGGCCTAAATGCTTGCTTCTTATAAGCAGCTCGATTCCAAGAAAGACAGAGAAGGGGCTGGGCTAGGCAATGCCAGTTTTTGCTCCAAAAATGTTCCACTTACCTTGGCGAGAAAGGCCCAGAGGGTCACGCTGATGGTCTCCCCTCTCCTTGAGAGAGACATCACAGGGGAAGGATGCTTCCTTCTCCATTGAGGAATTCTGGTAAATAAAGTTGTGGCATTGATTTTTAAAACAATTTTGTTTCTAGAAATGTCTTTGGTGCATCTTTTAGATTGGGGCATTGAGAAGCTGCCAGGCTGGCCTTCCTCCTAATGTATCTTTGAGGAGACCTGACCTTTGCACAAGTCTGACAGAACCCTAGTTATTTTGTTTCCTCTTCTGGATATAAAGGTACACAAGAATTGTCACTTCAGAGGAGATGCAGTTGAAACCTCTTTTACAAGGACAGTGAGCCTTTGCTCTCCTATCATGAATATTCTAGAATTATGGAATAGCCCATCCAGGCTTACAGCCTGAGTAAGCATGAGCTTGATAATCCCGGATTGTCCCTCTGTGGTTGGCTGGCATTGTCTCCAAACTGGGGGCCGTGTGCAAACGAGCCTTAAGCTCACTAAAGGCATGGCTTCCCACCCCAGATGGCTTTATCTGAGGACCTTTGGATATGATATTCTCTGTTTGAAAATTATTTCCTCTATATTGTTATATGGATGGCTTTCTTGTCACTTACATCTTAGGTCAAAATTGACCTTTTGCGAGTAACCTTCCCTAACTTCCTGGTCACATAAGCCTGTGTGGTAGTTTTAAACCATGATAGAGTCCAAGCCCTTACATCTTGAATCTGGGCTAACCTTGAAGACTGTTGACACCAATGAAACGCAGCAGAAATGACACCGCGTAACTCCCATAACTTATGATGTCCAGCTGTTAATGGCATAGAGGCCCTGCATTGATTGCTGGGACTCTTGCTTTTGGAACTCTTA
This sequence comes from Hylobates moloch, assembly GCF_009828535.3. Taxonomy (NCBI): domain Eukaryota; kingdom Metazoa; phylum Chordata; class Mammalia; order Primates; family Hylobatidae; genus Hylobates; species Hylobates moloch. The sequence continues at coordinate 49,352,317 of NW_026652296.1, read as the reverse complement.
ACCAGCATGTATGAAAACAGGCTACCCTGAGGCCACCATGCTTGGAGGAAGCCCAAACTACATAGAAAGGTCACGTGGAGATGTTCCAGTCAGCAGTCCATGTGCATCACCACCAGATGAGTATGAGGGGCCTTCTGATGGATTATTCCAGCCCCCAGGGGTCAAGCACCCCAGCCTTAGGATCTTCCCAGCTGAGACTCTGGATATTGTGATAGAGACAATCTATTCTCAATGTGCCTTGTCCAAATTTTGACCTGACACAATCTGTGAGCATAATAAACTGGTTATTCGATGCCATTTACTTCTGGGGTGATTTGTTGTGATTCAATAGTGATCAGATCTCCTCGTTTATTTCTTATATTAAATAGTACTACTTATCACTGTCAAAATACTGCATTATTTATTTGTTGATTTATTTATTTATAGCCTATCCTTCCTACTTAAATGTGGGTTAGCTCTGCTCTTGCATGAGCTTGTCTGCCTTAGACCTAGAACACTCTTGGCATATAGTAGACAGTCAATAAGTATTTGTTGAATGAATAAATAGACAAATGCATTTTCCCTTGTAGAACAGAAATAAGAGTTTTTGAGAGAGTATTTCAGTCCTTTTATTCTTTATCTCTAGGCTCTTGGCAACAAAATTGAGGCTATTTGTATGAAATATAAAGTAGACTGTTCCTTTATAATATTCAGGCAAACTATCCTGTCAAACATTCAGTTATTCATTCAATACGTATGTGCTCAGCACCAAACCCACACCACAAGACAGGCATTGTAGTTCTCACTAGGGACATTGCAATAGGTAGAACTTAGACTGTCTTCAAGGAGTCCATTGTCTAGGAGATCATGGGCAAATTAAAAGATAGAGAAGCATCTTTGGCAGCCTCAAAGTCAAGCTCCTTACACAGCATGAGCAATGACTCCTACCTGCATATCACAGTTTTCCCCAGGGCCCTGCTCAGTGCCTGGCACTTAACGGGTGCTCAGACAAATATTTGTTGACTCTCCAATGAATAAAACAGAAAATTTTTTTCTGAGCCGGTCAAAAAGCAAAGCTGTATATAAAAGAGAAGGTTGGGTAACTATGCAAAACGGAACCTTAAATATCTAAGTAACATTTGGTTCTTAGTCGGCATATTCTTCAATCATAGAGTCATTATGGAAACCAAGGTAAAATATCAAGGACCTCAGCACAAACATGCTGCTGCCTTTTTAAATCAAGCCCATTAAAATGATATGAAAAAAAATGGCATCTGCCTCAGGTTTCTGCTTGGAGATGAATTCATGTGATCTCAGCATTTTATTCTGGAGCTTCCCCTGCAAAGATGCACTGGGGAAGCAATTTGTATCTCTTTTAACTAAAACAGGGAGCCTGGAAGTCCATGGGTTGTCCACCTCTGCCAAACTCTAATCCAATCATGGTGAAAGGTCTCAGATCTGAAGATTTTGTGTACTGTTAACTGCGTGCGATTTTTTTTTCCCTTGGTATTTACATCTAAGGCTATGCCAAGCCTCTGATTTTACAGCCAAGATAGGATTCTGAGAATATTTCTGAGTAGATTGTGCCCAAAATTTAATTAAGATACAGAGAAAATTTGAGCATATCATCAGAAAGAGAGGAGGTGTTGAATTATTATTTGTTGAGTGAATGAACGAGGATAATTAACAAAACTGATTTATACTTTCTATGGTTTTATACATTTTCAATGCAGTCTCATCCAGCTCCCCATATTCTGGGAGGAAGGGAGGACAGGCTTTACCAAGATGCTTCTGTAGAGAGAGAAAGTGAATTTTAGGAAAGCAACACATGGAGGAGTCACCTATGTGCAGCAAGAATGTAGCAGTTTCTGATTGACTGAGTCCTTATGCTTGGTGCTTTTTGCCACATCACACTTTGGTGGCTAATATGGACCTTTCTTTTTTTATTATTATTATACTTTAGGTTTTAGGGTACATGTGCACAATGTGCAGGTTTGTTACATATGTATCCATGTGCCGTGTTGGTTTGCTGCACCCATTAACTCGTCATTTAGCATTAGGTGTATCTCCTAATGCTGTCCCTCCCCCCTCCCCCAACCCCACAACAGTCCCCGGAGTGTGATATTCCCCTTCCTGTGTCCATGAGTTCTCATTGTTCAATTCCCGCCTATGAGTGAGAACATGCGGTGTTTGGTTTTTTGTACTTCTGATAGTTTACTGAGAATGATGTTTTCCAGTTTCATCCATGTCCCTACAAAGGACATGAACTCATCATTTTTTTACGGCTGCATAGTATTCCATGGTGTATATGTGCCACATTTTCTTAATCCAGTCTATCATTGATAGACATTTGGGTTGGTTTCAAGTCTTTGCTATTGTGAATAGTGCCACAATAAACATACATGTGCATGTGTCTTTATAGCAGCATGATTTATAGTCCTTTGGGTATATCCCCAGTAATGGGATGGCAGGGTCAAATGGCATTTCTAGTTCTAGATCCCTGAGGAATCGCCACACTGACTTCCACAATGGTTGAACTAGTTTTCAGTCCCACCAACAGTGTAAAAGTGTTCCTATTTCTCCACATCCTCTCCAGCACCTGTTGTTTCCTGACTTTTTAATGATGGCCATTCTAACTGGTGTGAGATGGTATCTCATTGTGGTTTTGATTTGCATTTCTCTGATGGCCAGTGATGATGAGCATTTTTGCATGTGTTTTTTGGCTGCATAAATGTCTTCTTTTGAGAAGTGTCTGTTCATGTCCTTCGCCGACTTTTTGATGGGGTTGTTGTTTGTTTTTTTCTTGTAAATTTGTTTGAGTTCATTGTAGATTCTGGATATTAGCCCTTTGTCAGATGAGTAGGTTGCAAAAATTTTCTCCCATTCTGTAGGTTGCCTGTTCACTCTGATGATAGTTTCTTTTGCTGTGCAGAAGCTCTTTAGTTTAATGAGATCCCATTTGTCAATTTTGGCTTTTGTTGCCATTGCTTTTGGTGTTTGAGACATGAAGTCCTTGCCCACGCCTATGTCCTGAATGGTATTGCCTAGGTTTTCTTCTAGGGTTTTTATGGTTTTAGGTCTAACATGTAAGTCTTTAATCCATCTTGAATTAATTTTTGTATAAGGTGTAAGGAAGGGATCCAGTTTCAGCTTTCTACATATGGCTAGCCAGTTTTCCCAGCACCATTTATTAAATAGGGAATCCTTTCCCCATTGCTTGTTTTTGTCAGGTTTGTCAAAGATCAGATAGTTGTAGATACGCGGCATTATTTCTGAGGGCTCTGTTCTGATCCATTGATCTATGTCTCTGTTGTGGTACCAGTACCATGCTGTTTTGGTTACTGTAGCCTTGTAGTATAGTTTGAAGTCAGGTAGCGTGATGCCTCCAGCTTTGTTCTTTTGGCTTAGGATTGACTTGGCAATGCGGGCTCTTTTTTGGTTCCTAATATGGACCTTTCTGACCCCAAAAGCTTCATTGTCAGAGAAGTCAAGGATGGGGCTCAACTAGAACACAGACAGAAGTCGATGAGGCTATGGACAGTGTTGCCTGGGGTAAGTGTGACTGTGATATCAAAATAGCTAGTGGTGTCTAAACATCTATAGCTTTTAAGCATTACTCTCTTATGCCATTTAATCCCCAATAACTTGTCCAACAGTTTTTATGCATGTGTCTTACCACCCTTCTAGGAAGCAGTATTATGTACTGGGAAAACACAGGTATTTAAGTAAAACAATTTCTAGTTTCTCAGACTTTGTGAGCCTTAAATTCTTTATTAATAAGTTAGGGATGATCATGCCTATATTATAAAATTCATGTGATGATCAAATGTGTTACCTTATGTAAAGTAACTTACGCATAGTCTGCCACATAATAAGGCAAACAAACATTAGTAGCCTGCCCTTATTTTTAAGCCAGTGTCTGAGATCCTTGAAGACAGAAAGCTGGCACAGTGCCTTGCATGTGAGAGGATTTCATGAATATTTATTGAATGAGTGAATGCATGAATAACCATAGGATGCAATAGCGTATTAATCAGGGTAACTCTAGCAACAGAAACGAATGTATTTCAGTGGCTTGTCAAAATAGAATGTTATTGCTTACTCACCTAAGAGTCCAATTTGTGTGTTCCCATCAGCAGAAGGCTGTTCATTGCATGTGGATTCATGACCCCAGATTCTGTCCAGCCTCCATAGCTTGGGCCTTGGAGTCTTTGTAGATCAGCCTCAATTGCTTCTTAACCCAAGACCTGAAAAAGAAGGGACACGCATCGCTTCCACTCATGGTTTGTGGGAGATACCTGGTCATTTGGTCATACCTGGATGCAAGGACAGCTGGGAAGTGAGATCCCTCATTAGGAAGCTGCCTTTCTACTTCACACTCTGGTAGAGTGACCCAATTGTTACTGCCAAAATAGTTAAAAGAGAAAGAGCTAGAAACTTGAGATGAGTGAACACAAGCCAGTAATCTAAGTAGAAGATACTTCCATAACATGCCTTGACAAGAGACATTCTTTAATACTTGACCCACTCAGATACCTGGAGGAAACAAGCAACTAAGATAACGGATCAAATGTAGGACAATGGGGATGAAAGGAAACTACGGCTGATTGGTGAGTGCCTAACTCTCCCTTTTATCTTAGGCTTTGGAGTAGAGAGTTGAATTCATAACACCCTTCAGTTTGTATCATGTCATGGTCATAGGTCCAAACTGAACAAGAGCCTCATTTTGCCTCATTTTATTTTAACTTTTTTTTTTTTTTTTTCTTTTTGAGATGGAGTCTTGCTCTGTCTCCTAGGCTGGAGTGCAGTGGCATGATCTCGGCTCACTGCTACCTCCTTCTCCAGGGTCAAGCAGTTCCCCTGCCTCAGCCTCTCGAGTAGCTGGGATTACAGGTTCCCGCCAACATGCCTGGTTAATTTTTATATTTTTAGTAGAGATGGGGTTTCACCATCTTGGCCAGGCTGGTCTTGAACTTCTGACCTCATGGTCCACCTGCCTTGGCCTCCCAAAGTGCTGGGATTACAGGCATGAGCCACCGTGCCAGACCTTTATTTTAACTTTTAATTAAAGTATAATACACCTACAGGAAAGGGTAAAATGTCAAGTGTACAGTTCAGTGAAGTTTTTACAAACTAAACCCACTCAGTGCAACCAGCACCCAGATAACAGCATCCCACAAGGTCTTCTTATGCTCCCTTCCAGTCAAATCTAGTATTGCAAACTATCCTGGAAGTCTGAAATGGAAAGTAACTTTTTTTTCTAATTTTGAATGTATTCTGGTAGCCACCTATGAGACATTTGCAGGCTAGAAATGTCTCTCTTACAGAGAGGAGACATTTCCTATGTAGAAATGTCTGTAGACATGTAGACGGTTCATATATTTCTTATACAAAAATAGGACTCTTGTTCAGTCTGGGACCTATGGCAATGAAATGACAAGGGCAGATTGCGAAGAGTGTAGACACAAATCAGGAAAGAATAGAACCATTTTGCAATTAGCACATCATGGAGTGAGTACCTCAAGCTACCTGAAAAACAGTCACTTAGGAACATCAGGCAGGAAAAGGAAACCACACAACACTCATCTAATAACATTTCCATCCCCGAGTATTTATCAGCCACGTGGGCCTACTATGGCTACGCTGGGTTGGAAAGAAAGCAAAGGAACAAGAAGAGCCTGTGGTCTCTTCCTTGAACAACTTGCAGCTAAGCACAGCTTCAAAACCAAGGCAGATGAAGCTAGGAGAGAATTAATACGTTTGCAGTGATGCCTCTGATCATAACTTCTAGGTAGAGAGAACTGGGGGAGCCTTAGGGAAAAAGGGAAAAGAATAGGGCTTTTATAAGTAAGGAGAAATACCGTAATCAGTGAGGTGGGGGGAGGAATGGAAAGCAGGGAGCCATCAGGACCTGCAAATTCTGTCAGCCGTAGACATAGTTAGGTAGTGGGTGGAGTATGGCCTGGTGTCTGGAAGCATTTGAAGGAAAGATGTGTCGCTTTATAAAGGAAGAGGTGAGACCATGTTTGCAAATAGCTCCAAAGCTCCGACAGATGCCCACGTCCTTATCCCTGGAACATATGAATGTTACCTTAAATGGCAAAAGGAACTTTACAGATATGAATAAATTAAGGATCTTGAGATGGGGCAGATTACTCCTAAGATGGGGAGATTATTTGGATGGACGCAGTGTAATCACAAGCATCTTTATAAGAGGGAGGTAGGATTTAGAGTAGCAGCTATGATAATGGAAGCAGAGGTCAGAGTGATGTGGCCAGGAGCCAAGGAATGTGGGCAGCCTCAGCCTGGTCCTGAGCTGGAGAAGACAAGGAATGGGTTCTTTACCAAAGCCTTTGGCTTCAGGTTCATTTCAGACTATATACCTCCAGAACTGTAGTGTCATATATTTAACGCTGCTTTCAGCTGCTGTTGGTTGGTCGTTTGTTACAGCAGCAACAGGAAATGAATACAATATGCTTTTGCCATCTTGCAAACCCTGCCTTTCATACACCCCTGACATGACAGTAGATGTCCTTGCCTGGCCAGAAATATTATTGCCCTGCTTTGAGCCCTGCACAGAAACAGTCCCTCTCTGGCCCCCTCCAGCTATGTTCCTCCACAAGGAGCTGAGTGTCTTTGAGGCCAGTGCTACTCCAATCGGATATGCATGATAGCTGCAGCAGCGTCACCTAATAGTTTGTTAGATATGCCATGAGCTCCCTTCCAACCTGATGGATCTCAATCTCTAGAGTAAGGCCCAGAAATGTGGGTTGTAATCAGCTCTCCAAGAGATTTCCAAGTAGGCCTAAGATTGAGAACCTCTGCTATCCAGGGTCTGTAGGAGTCTGTTTTTAGGGTTTGTCTTTCTAAGGGTGAGACATGTTGGCGGGTGTGCAGCCCAGGGCCCAGGAGTTGGAAATTGGAAGAGAACCAGGAGAAGATCAAGCTCAGTTACATCAGGTGGGATATCTGTACTGATGCAGAGGAGGTCCTTGCCACGCTGGAAGGAGCTGGCAGTGGGAAGAGAAAAGAGGATGGATCAGATTTTTCACTTAATTTCTTTCTCCCCAGAGAGCCTAGTAATAACAACGTACTGAAATAGGGAAAAGCGAGTGTGCTTTGAAAAGTGCTGAGTTTTGCACATTTGGAGAAATTATCATCTTCTTTAGGAGCCCAAATCACTTTTTAAAATATGACTGCAGTAATAATAATTGTTGTGATAGTAAAATCATGATAGTTACTACAGTTTTAGGTTTGGTTCCCCAGAAGCAGAGCCTGACATAAAGATTCCTGTTCCAGTGGCTTATGGAGCAACTGTTCTCAGGAGGACCTGGAAGTGGGGAAGCAGGAGAGAAAGGAAGAAGAAATTATGCAACTAAGCAGTTATAGACATGGCCCCAGCCTCAGCCTGGTCCTGAGGGGAGCTCTGGAGTGTAGGTAACACTTCATAGTTCGTCTGTCTGAATGCAAGGGCACTGGGCTTCCTAACTCCTGCCCCCATCAGCAACCACCTGCTTGGGATAACACCTGGCACTTGGGCTCCCTGTCTGTCTGTGCAGATAAAGTGGCTCTGGGGGCACAAGGGAAGCCTCTGAAGAAAGTTTCAGGTGCAAGCTGTTGGCAGCAAAACACATGGGAGCCAGAGGATGCATGTGCACAACCAGTACCTTAGGTCCCCAAGGACCTGCACAGAGCACTGACAGGTCCACTATGACTGTCCTGAGCTCTTTTTGGTGACAGGCACTTTTCTCCAGGCTTCCGTGTATTCAGTTATCAAACCCTTACTGGTAAGAACAGTTGCCATCCTCACTTTGCGAATGTGAAACCTGAAACACAGAAAGATGAAGTAATTAGACTAGGAATCCACTGGAGGTAGGAGGTAGCCAGGCTGGGGCTCAAACTGAGGCACAGCAGTTCCTCGACCACCGCCCTCAGTGGCCCCCTCCTGCCTCTGCTGTCCCATGAACTCCTGTACCCTCCCTGCCCCAGGCTTCTGGCAGGGGCAATGCTTTTCCAAGGAGTAGCATGAAGGCAGTTCTCCAAGTCCCCTTTATCCAGGAAACCAGAACAAGGCTTGTGAAGAAAAGGGAATTTTTTATTAACCAAGAATGAAAATCTCAATCTATGCACTTAATTAGGTCAGATACCCCTTTTCCTCTGAGTCTTTTTTAGTTCTTTGAAGTCAGAGGAAGCCCTGAGCATTGGAGACGGGAAAAGAAAAAGTGGAAAGAGAATTGGGAGGAAAGCTCCTACATATACACACACACACATAAAAAAAAAAATCAATCCATCAATCCTTGTTAAGGGTTGAATGCAGATAAAGTTAGCTATCAACCTTATCAACACTGAAAAAAAAAAGCTTAAAATAAAAACTAGGGCAGTCCCCCGAAGGAAGGAAGCCTTGGCATCAGTCTGGAGGCTTCACCTACCTCGTTAAGAGCTGCACTCCCTACTCTCTTATGAAAATACTGAACATGTTTGCAGTCAATTCCGTGACTCCTTGGTGATTTAGATATTTTAGTTAAAGCAGAAGACTAAAAATATAGATTTGAAATTTTCAAAGGCAACGCGAGGGGTAGCCTCCGAAGAGCCGGATGCCGTTGGGGAGGCAGCGTTGGAGCGGTGGTCCAGAGGTCTGACCTCTAATTTCAGCTCTGACACCGGCCTGCATTGTGGCTCCAGAACGGCAATGTCCAACACACCTGTGAGAGATGGTGGGAATGTTCCGTGACTGTGCTTCCTGGACAGTGGCCACCAGCCCTGTGTGACTAGTAAACACTCGAAATGCATCTAGTGTGACTGAAGAACGGAATTTTCACTTTTATTTAATTTCAATTAATTGAGTTTGCATTTACACAGACACATGTGGCTGCTGGCTACCATGTTGGACAGCTTGGCACCAGGGCTTAACCCTCCGTGGACTTGATTTTTAGAACTGTACCTGAAAAATGAGATAGATATGTGTCTCATCCCTTTGTTGTACAGATGAAAAAACCAAGTATGTCAGTTAAATTTGGCTACATAACACACCACCCCAAGACTGTGGCTTGAAATAATAATCCTTTATTTAGCTTATGATACTGTGAGTTACAAATTTAGGATGAGTATAACTGGACAGCTTTTATTGTCTTCCTGGGCTAACTTTGCACATTTGTGGGCAGCTTCTGCTCAGCTGGGAAATGGCTGGTTTAGGATGGCCTCAGCTGAGTGGCTCATCTCTGCTGCATATGGCCTGTCATCTTCTCGGAGGCTGGCCTGAACTTTCAATGTGGTGACTGGGAGGGTGCCAAGTAAGGAAACCTTAGTGTGCAAAACCTCTGAGGCCAAGTCCTAAACTGGCATACTGTCACATCTGCTGCATTCTATTGGCCAAAGCAAATCACAAGACCAGCCCAGAAAAAGGGACCAGGAAACAGATCCACATTTTGATAAGAGACACAGCAGAGTCACATGCAAAGTGTGTTGATATAAAGAGGTGTGTACCACTGTGGCTATTTTTGAGATCAACCATATTGAGGTTCAAAAGGTAAAGTGAGGTCACAAAGGAAACTTTTAGTAGCTCTGAGCCTCTGACCTGGGATTCTTGGCTCTCAGACCAGTGCTGGCCCTTAGTCTATTTCTTGGATTCTCTGTATAACCCTTGCCTTTGTGGGCCTCAGATTTTTTTATCTACAGAGAGAAATAGAGAATTGCAGTGATTTTGTTGACTTTTTCCAGCTCTCAGTTGGTTTAAGTGTTGGACTTGGCGGTTTCCTCTAGGTGGGGTCTGGGGAGGGGATACATGGTACTGGGCAGACCTGGATGAACACAGGTGGGATTCCTGAAAGAGGCATTATTATTTTTTTCCCCAAATAGCTGTTTGAAAGCCAGAAATGAAGGTATACTCAACCAAACATAAGGTGTTTACCATTGAGCTTAGCCTTTTGGAAGAAAGTTCCTAAAAGACTGAGTTTGGAAAGGACAGAGTTTTCCTTTCAGGTCCTTCTAATTTATAATCTACCCCCTTCCTTTTCCTTTCGTAAATATGATGTACGTGAGTGGAGTGATTTAAATATCTTCCTAGCTCCAGAAACCTGACAGTATTTTCACGTTGATCTCCCGTTCGAGACATCAAGCCTCGCAGATCTGTGAACTGCAACGCCAATGCAATTGCTCTGGAGGAGCAGGGCTGCTGCTGCCGCGCTTCCGGTTTCGCGGGCCATGAATCTCCGCGACGGCATTCCCGCTGACGGAAATGCCTTGCAGCAGCTACCTCACAACTGTCACCAAACATGTGTGTTTTGCCAAATCGCTGGTTCACAAGTCTTTACTTGTGAAAACAAACAGAAATGAGTACAAGGAAGAAGACTCAGAGGAAAGGGACCGTGGAGGAGATAATCATAATTATAAAGATGATGGTGAGGATGATGAGCTGGAGAGAGAGGGAGAGGAGGGAGAAGAGAGAGAAGACGGGAGAGAAAGGAAGAGAAGGGGAGGGTTAGAGGAAAGAGAGGAGAAGGAGGGTGGAGGAGGAGGGGAGGAAAAGAGGACTAGGTGGAGGAAGGAGAGGAGGGAGAGGAGAAAGGGAGGCGGAAGGGCAAGTGCAGGAAGAGAGAGGGAGAGTAGAGGAGAAAGAAGAAAAGGAAGAGAAGGAGAGGTGGGTGGGGGAAGAGAGGATCAGCAAAGGCTGGAGCTGGTACCAAAGCCCAGGAAACTATACAGATCTCACAAACAAGCTGCTCTCTGCTCAGTTTGAAAACATGTGGGTTAGACCATCTTTCTTAGGTGGGGATCTCTGGAAGCGGACCCTGAGACAAGGGTGCATGAGCCAATGATCTATTAAGGGCGCAATCCCAGGAGGGAGCGAGGAAGACAAGACAGGGGAGGGGAAGAGGCTGAGCAAAGGTGCAGTTTCAGGCAAGTTCCCAGCCTCAGCCTCATCCTGTGGGAGGTTCTGGAGCATCAGTTATACCTAAGAATTTACCTCCATCAAAGCAAGAGAGCTGGGTTTTTACATTCTTGGCTACATGTCACCCAGGGGATATCACTCCCAGCAACTTCCGGTTCTCAGTGCTGGTGAGGGTTTCAGTACTGGTCACCCCTTAGCAGCAAAGCACTGCTGAACAGGGGCATGGACACAGGAACCAGCAAAAGGGACGCTGGGGATCTGGGCAGGGCACCCACAGTGTTTGCCATACCATCTTTATGAGTTTCTCCAAAAGCTGAGGTCTATGTAGGCAGCTGTGGTCCACAGAAAGGGAGCCCGTCCTAGACTAGGAAGACGGGAGCCACAGCCACACGTCAGGCCCAGTGCAGAGCAGCAGAACCACAGATGAGGCCCACAGAATTGTTAGCTTAATGGTTGTTTTCTTAAGCCATTAAATGTCGGCATATTTTGTCTGCCGCAATAGCTATCTGATATGGAGGGAAGGAAATTACCTGACCCCTGAGTCTAATTTCCAACTCAAAAATATCTTTAGGTAGAATCTGAATATGGGGTCAGTCCTGGAGTTAGAATTGACCTCCATCCAATTTTTGTTTTACTCCATCTTAGAGTGGCAAAGAACTTCACAAGGCACTAAATAGTTCTGCCTGGAAGGATGCAATAAGAATAATGTCTCTCCAGTTATTACTGAATTAATATTAGACAATTGACCTCTTCTTTCAAATCATCCTCAGTATTTTAAGTGACTACCAGGTTTTAATCTACTGCCTCATAGTCCTTGAGATCACTGCTACAATAGAATTTGTTCTTGAAAGATAACTCAGCTTCTTTAAAAAGAAGGGAGCAAATAATATAAAGAAGGAAAGAATAAAATAAGATTGCATGGCTAAGCAAAACTTGAGGGGAAATAAAAGAAGAAAGAAGGAAAAATTAATTGAATTGTGCTTTCAATGATTGGCTTGGTGGGCAGTTTCTTACACTGTTAAGATTATGGCAGGGAGGTTAGGTCAGTATCTCCTTTCTGTACATGTATATATCTCAGACATTTCCTATGACTTTCAAGTTATTTTTAAGCTTCGGAGAAGCCCAAATACAAAAGCTTATTTCAACATGATCTTTCTAGGGACTTTGCAGGTTTCATGTTAAGGATGCATCCTATTCTGGCTTGAGTGAGGTACCTATCACTCTGCTTGACATCATTTCTCCCCAGAATCACTGTATTTACATACAAAAATTAATATAAAAAGTGTGGTGAGCCACTAGGCAGATGGAAGCCTTTGACTAATTAGTTGAGAATGGCGACAACTTTGAAGACATGCTTTCGAACAGCTTTAGCGTTGACAATGCTCTGCAAGTATGGGGACACAGTGTCACTTTCTCAGGAGTTGGGAGGGGAGGAGGTACCAGGCTTGAGTCTGGTATCTTGGCTTTGGAGGAGGAACAACTGAGGCTGTGCAAGGTCCCTTGGGCAGCCCAGGCTACAGTGCTGCCTGCAGAGCTCTCAGGAGCCTTCCCAGGTCTTGTTGGCCCCTTCTGTTTCTTCTTTCTGGCTCTGTGGATGGAAGACTTTTTCCCTATCAGTCCAGACCCTGTCTCAGATGCCCTATGCCTTACACAGCTGGTCTTTTTTGCTTCTGGACCATCACATAGATGTAAGAATCACCTGAAGAGCTTGTCAAACCCAGACACCTGGGTCACTCTCCCAGCCATTCAGGTCCTGCATGTTTACCCAGCTCCCAGGTGATGTTGATGTTGATGTTGATATCTTGAGGGACCACACTTGGTGTAGATCTGCTCTAAAGAGCGATACATTGATGTAAGCACAGGGTTGCAAACTGACCTCCTACAGGCCAATTCCAGCCCTAGAATCTATTTCTTTCCTTGTAATATTTTAAAGGAAAATTACCCACAAATATCTAAATGTTTTGTCTTCTTTTGCAAAATGAAAACGTCTGTCATTGCCCATGGTAATAATTGCCTTTAAGTCTCAGCATTCTCATTTCGAAGGGACATACACTCTTTAGTTTGCTACAGTCCCCATCATCCCCTCTTGCATTACACCAGGCCACATTCATTGTTGTCTTAATGCGTCAGGTCTCTATTGGCCCTTAGTTTGTGTCCCCTAACTTAAGTTTGCGTAATACTAATTAATTAGTATTAACTTTCAGGGCTTTCTGGAGATAAGGCCTTAATTAAGAAGTCTCATACTGATAGGGGAAATCTCAGACTGCAGTGGCTAGCTTCTGTAGAGAATTGTGGGGCTTCTCCAGTGACCCCACAGAAGAGTCACCTGCCATGTCTCCATGAGATTAACCCAGTTTCCCAAAAGTTGACATATAATACAGTCATGTACTATATAACCATGTTTCTGTCAGCAATGGACCACATATGTGATGGCATTCCCGTAAGATTATAAAGATGATAATATCCTGTTTTTACTGCACTTTTCCCACGTTTAGATATGTTTAGACACACAAATACCATTGTGTTACAATTGCCTGCAATATTCAATAAGTCACATGCTGCACAGGCTTGTAACCTAGGAGAAATACACCATATAGTAACCTAGGAGCAACCCACCATATAGTCTGGGTGAGTAGTAGGCTCTACCATTTAGGTTTGCGAAAATACACTCTGTGATGTTCACACAACGATGAAATCACCTAACGATGCATTTCTCAGAGCATATCCCTGTGTGACACATGATTATCATGTAGAAATAGAGAAAACACTATTCACACTCTCTTGGGAAGAAAGAGCCTTTATAAGCTCTTTTCTTAAACTGCAATGTGTCTGGGCTAATAGAAACTTAAGTCAGGTTAAAAGATGTAAAAAGTTTACCAGGGTTCTATTTATGAAGAACTCCGTTTTCTTCTTCCATTCCTCCTCCCTCAATTCCCCTAAAAGATGCCATGTGTAGTTGACTGGGAGCCCCGGCTGGGTTCATATTCTGACCCGGAAGTTTACTTTCTGCATTACCTTGGTTAAATTATTGAACTTATGAGTGCATTGACTTCCCCATGCATAAATCACACTGACCTCCCAGGATTATATGTGATGATTAAATGAGATAAGTCATGTGGAGGTTGTAGAACAGCCTGTTGCCTAGTGATGGCAGTCACTGTCATTACCGTCTGCTTCCTGTCATAATAAGTGCATTGGTAGAGGGATCCAGCCAACCTAAGCTCCGATTCCTAACCTAGCAGGTGTTGAACATGTGACCTTGAACGATGCTGCCTCTTCTTTTATTTATACCTTCAACGGATGTTTGTTGAGCCCTGTATTTCCTCATTTGTAAAATTTGGATAGTAGTATCTGCTTCATAGAGTTGTAAAGGTTAAATGAAATAATCTATGTAAAATATAGTGCCCGACATGTGAGAAGTGCTTAATAATTGGTTGTTCCATAGAAATTGCTATTTTTTTCAGTCGAAAATGGCGGATATTGACAGCTTTCTATAGTTCAAACTATATAAGCAGTACTATTATTGCTTTCAATAGGGTTTTTGTTGTTGTTGTTGTTGCTGCTGCTATTTTATTCCGAAAAACTCTGTAGGGGACATGTCAGTTAGCTCTTGCTGTGAAACAAACTACCCCCAAACTCAGAAGGATAAAACAATAAGCCCTTATTATTTCTCGTGAGTGCATATATAAGCTCAGTGGTTCTGCTCTTCTAGGCCAGACCTGATGGTCTTGAGTAGGTTTGCTCAGTAGTCTGTAACCAGGTAACATGACTGTGGGCTTTCTAGTCCTGAATGGCCTTGCTCACTTGTCTGGGGCAATGGAGTATCTGGACCACGTGTCTCGCCCTCTAGCAGGGTAGCCTGGGCTTATTCATGAGGTGGTGGCAAAATTATTTCAAGAAGAGTGAAGTCTTCTGGGCCCAGGCATGGTACTGGCATTGTGTTGTGTCTGCTGTATCCTATTGGCCAAAGTAAGCCACGTGGTCAAGCCCAGATTCAAGGGCTGAGGAAGCAGACTGCATCCTTTGACAGGAGGAGCTGAAAAGTCACATTGCCAAAGGCAAGGACACAGGCAAGGGAGGAAAATTGAAGGCTTTTTAAATTTTCAACCCATCTAAGGCAGGAGATGTAAATAATACTTGTGTTCTTTGCCTCACCATTTATATTATTTCTTTAGTTAAAAAATGATTTTTGAAGAGCAGTAACAATTTCTCTATATCTTAATTATTAGGTAATTAGGTAATTTTGATCCTTCCACTTTTTTGGTTCTCCTAGAATTTTAGGAGGCTCCTGGCTGGGACTTACATGAAGAGGCTAACTTAGTACCACAAATGACTCCATCTCTCTGCCTTCAAGTAAAAGAAGCAGAATCACCTCTGCAAGAAAACAAAATAATTCTGCAGCACCTTGGTTGGTTTAACACAGGTCTCCTGCTTATGAAATGCACACTTACCTTTGACATTCTTTTTTACCCAGTACTTCTAATCATCAGTGAAATTTTTTTAAAAGACACTGCTAAATGTATTCATATCATAAGTAGGAAAAAATCTGACCTAATTTTTAAGATCTACAGTTACTCAAGGCTTTGTGAGGACTTTAAAGGGCTTTATGGATTGAAATTATGAAAGCCAAAATTACTGTGTCACTCTGTACATGCATTTGCCTGTTTTCTCCTCCCAACAAGATTCTAATGAAAGTATTAATATTAGTCCTATATTACAGGTTTGAGAAAATTGAAGCACAGAGGAGTTAGAAACTTGTCCAAGTCACATAGCAAGAAGCAGGAAAGTCAAAATTTGAGCCCAGAAACTCTACGTTGTGGGCTATATACTTAACCATTATGCCATCATGCAATAAAGCAAATGATTGTCCTGTCTCTAACCAAATGATATTAAGTCCTTTTCTACTCTATGGAAGATCCAGAAGCCATTACTAGGACCATGGAGGCAGATTGCAGCTCAGTATACAAACAAATATGTATCCGAACTTTTTAGAGTTGTCTAACAACAAAAGGTGGTGTGAGGTAGGGGTTCCCAGATATAATTGAACATCACTGATTCAAGAACTCAGGCCTCAGAGACTGGGTTCAAATTCTTACTGTATGACAGTGTCTAAGGCACCTAAGTTATTTTTGGCCTCGGTTTCATCTTAAGAAATAAACAAGCAAAAACTAGGAACAACTCTAGGTAATTACATGTTATTGTGAGGGCAGAGTGACATATTTAAAGCTCTTAATTCATTATAGGTCACCAGCAAGGATTCATTTCCTTTCTTCAACTATCTTAGGAGTTGTCCAATAGAACTTTCAAGTGATTTTACAGGAACTTAAGTGGTAAGAAGAGGTATTTTTGTATCAGGAAAAGGATGGGTTGAGCTACATGGTACTAAAAACATCACCTGGTGAGCTTGTTAGATACGCAAATTCATGGCACTACTTCTGACCTACTGAATCCAATCATCTCTGGGTGGGGCCAGAAATCTAGTCTCTCTAGGTGATTCTTATGCTTCTTAAACTTTGCAATGCACTTGCCTGGATGACCTCCAAGGACTCTTACTGCTTTAATTCTGTGGTTCTGATTTATCCATCCCTCACCACCACCCATCTAATAATTGCTCCTGTTTGCTGAATACCTCCTTTGCTCAGACATGTGAGTAAATTCTTTCATGCATTTGTTTAATCTCTACACCAGTGGAGTGGCATTATGATCATCCACATTCTACAGATGAGGAAACTGAGAAGTTAAGGAACCTGCAGACTAGGATTCCAATGTGAATCTGTCTGGAGCTTCATAGCTACAAAGCACTCTGCTAAACGAATCCCTCCAGAGGGTCCATCTCTCAGAATTCCAAGAAGGACCCAAAGGGGAGCTATTTGTCTTTTAAATTCTCTTACTTGGTAGTGCAATGGAATGAAGAAATTAATCTAATGATCCCAGACAAGTCATAGAAGGCTTGTGTGGAAGGTCATTGGCTGATAACCTGAATCCTCGCAGGATTAAACAGTGCTGGGAGGATATGGGGCTGAGGAGAAGAGGGCCAGGCACTGTCTCCCAGGGAACTGCTCAGCGAGGAGCCACCTGGTGGGTGGAAGTGCTGCCTTAAGTGCCCTGCAGTTGAGACATCCAGCTGTAGGTAATTATTTTTTCCCAACTATAAATAAAATGATCTTTAAGAAGAATAAAAAGGAGAAAAGCAGTTGGGAAGCCTCATGTATACTCTCCCCATCCGCTGCACTGGATGATAAAGCAATGAGTTAATTTTAACCATTTCCTGCCACCTGATGCCTTTTCTGCTGGTAATGTGTCCGTAGGGAACTGGTCTCGAAGCAGAATTTATGGTCAGCTAAGCCTGGAGAAGAGGTGACTATGTGCACTTTCCTGCTCTGTGGTCCTGACACGGAAAACCCACAGCACAAATCCACAGTTTATTTTGTGCAGGGAGAAAGACCTTGTGTCCCCTCACCCTGGGACCCCTACCTCCCCTTTGCATGTGCTTCAGCCACACAGATGTATGCCTCCAGCACTGGCCTCCTGCCTGGGCACTGCTCAATGTAAGTGGGGCCTCGAGATACAGACAATGATCAGGATTTCAGATGATTTGAGAAGGAAGTCCCCTGGGCCCAACTCAAACCACCTCCAGCACTAGAATTTCACAAGCTCACATCACTCCTTTGGTGAAGCATTCTTCCTCTTATAAAATGAAAAATATGCCTGGAATGAAAACACACCTCCTCTCTCATTTGAACCATTATAATCAAAAAAGTTATTTTTTATGACTCAGTTTAGATGGGTTTGGGGAGGGAGACTACAGAAGCTATGGGTATGTGCTGTTCAACGTGTGGTTTCCATCAGCAGTGTTGCACCACCTGGAGCCTGGAAGAAATGCAGAGTCTCAGGTGCCGTCTCCCACATCCTGAATCAGAATCTGCATTTTAAAACATCCCCAGGTGATTGTGTGCATATTAAACTTTGGGAGGTACTGATCTAAATGTCTGAGACTGAAATGGCACCACATAGTCGTCATGTGGGGCAAGGGAAGAGGCCCAGAGATCGTTCAGCCTGGTGGGCAAACACATAATCTAGAAATGCAGACAAAATCCTCAAAATGCATGCAGAGCAGAAAGCAGCTAAGAGAACAAGATGTAGTCTCTAACCACGGGTCAACATTTAGGTCAACAGCAATATCTCCTGGTGGCCTCTTGGGGACAGAGCCCTGGACTCTCAGTGAATAATAACAAACAAAGGCAAGAAAAACAAACAAAGGTAAGAATGGTATTGCCTGGGTGACATCTGCTAGGCAACCTTCCACAGCAAAATTCCAGTTGAAAATTTCAAATGTGACTGTCTCACAAATTGTCAGACATCATATTTTCTACCCAAAACCTATTTTGGTTCTCAGCTCCCACTGAATGTTCTTCATGAGGTACTAAACCAAGTGGTGGGCTTCCCAGACCCTTATCTTGATGCCTAAGAGTCTGAGAGTCTCCGGATACTTGAGTCTAAATGTGAAGAAGGATCATTGTCCTGGACACTGTAGGTGGGGGAGATCCAGGAGGGGAGAGCCTGGGCTGAAGCCTGGGGACACTTTGTTATGTTTCCTCTGGTTAATTCAGCCAAGCCTGCCACAAACCTGTAGGAGAAACTATTGATAGTTGGCTTTGGGAGGCCAAGATGGGAGGATCACTTGAGCTCAGGAGTCTGAGACTTGCCTGGGCAACTTAGTAGGACCCCAGCCTCTACCAAAACAATTAAAAAATTATTCAGACATAGTGGTATGTGACTGTAGCCCCAGCTACTGGGGAGGCTGAAGCAGGAGGATCACTTAAGCCCAGGAGGTCAAGGCTGCAGTGAGCCGTCATCGCTCCACTGCACTCCAGCCTTGGTGACAGAGTGAGACTGTCTCAAAAAAATAAAATAAAATAAAAAAAGAAGAAGAAACTGGTCTGTGTGGGCCATGTTGCCTGTTATTGTGAATTGGAGAGAAAAGTTTAAATTGTCACATATTTGTTTCTAAAACATTATTGTAAATAAGTAGTTCAGCAATTTCAGTAAAATCTCATAGACTTTACACTCTTCAGCTGAGGATGGATTTAGGTTCCTCAGTCCCAGCTCCACCGTCAGCTACTTTGTAGCTACGATCTGAAGCATGCATGGGTGGGAGCTGAAGTCTACAGGAATCCATAGCGCACCTTCTGTGAAGGGAGGCAACTTTGTAATTCAGATCACACTCAGGATGATGTGGGGTCCCAGGTTAGGATTTATTCTCTTCCATGAAATGGAACACATGTATACGATAATTTAACATCAATGGAAATGTCAAATCCTAATGAGATACACAGAGACTGCTCTGGTACCTATGGAACAGCATTGCAAATCTCCACAATGTTATCTACATAGAATATAAATCTCTTCACCACCAGGCCCTGATGCGTCTCACCCAGTTGAAAATTCTTAAAGATTATTTTATCATACCCCAACAGTGAGGAAGAACTGGAGACCCTGGTTGGGGAGGGAGCAATTTATAGAAATGAAAATAGATAATTAAGCTTTAAACTAAAATAGATAAGAACTAGTTACTGAAATGAAAGGAGAGAATTCAAATGAGGCAATTATGTGCTGCAGAATCTCAGCAGGTCTAGATTTTCAGGGAGAGGCAACATTTCTTGTTTATAAGCAAGTCTCTTATTACACAAGGTTTAATTGGGGATGCTAATACCTGTATCTCTTCGCAGTCATGATGTCTCATCCACAGTAAACCCCAAGCATCTATCGGCATCATCAGCATTTGGTGGTCTGTAGAAAGGTCTCTATTCAAAAGCATAGGCCTTTTGATCCTAATGTCTTTTCTATATGTTCCTAAGGAATTAAATCCATCTCAATCTTCACATTCCATTAGTGTGTCATTTACTCAGGGACTGTTCTAGAGACAGGGCAGATCCTGCACTCCTGGGGCTTACATTCCACTGGAGGAAACAACCAAAATACATGTAATAAATCTACATTGAAGGCATGAGAGGGAAAAGGACACTAAGACATAGTATAACTAAGGTAGGTGACTGCCTGTTGGACATGACAGTCAGAAAGAGGGAGGTCCAGACTGAGAGAACAGCAAGAGCAAAAGGCCGAGGCAGGGAGGAACTCGGTATGTGTATTTTTCTTTTTAACTAATGTTTATAGCATTTATCAAACACTGGAAACTGACCTAAATAATTTGCAAGGAATAGCTCCTTTAATCCTCATAAAAACTCTTGGGTTCAATACTATTATTATTTGTGAAATGCAGTATTTTATAAGAAAGTTGAGGCACAGAGAGTTTAAGTAGCCTGCCCAAGGTCACACAGCCGGTAAGTCATAGAGCCAGGATTCAAAGCCAAGTCTGACCCCAAGGTCTGTGCTCGTAACTGTTTTGCCAGTGGTTCCCAAACACTGCTGCATGTTGGAACCCCCTGGAAATCTTCAAAAAAACAACAAGACAACAACGACAACAACAAAAACAAACAAAAACAAAATTGATGCCTGGCTCCCTTGCCTCGCCATTCAGATGTAATTGGCATGAAGCAAGAGTTGGGCACTGGGGTTTTGAAAGCTCCTAGAAGGCTGGGATATGGGGCAGATTTGGGGACCAAGGGCATCGTGCCATGCCCCACTTAGCGTTTGAGTGTTTGAGGGCCTCAAACAACACCAGCCCGTCTAGGCTTGGTGAATAAGGGAGAGAGAGGCATTCCCTCCCTTCTTGTTCCAGTGGGTTGACTTTTTTCTATTTTTACACTTGCCAAAATCAAAAGCATCCACATAAAGCAGGTGAGCTCCTTTGAATCAAGAGGGCTGTGGCTGCAACAGAGATATCATTCACATCAGCAGTATGTTGTCAGGGCCTCAGTGTGCCTGGCTCTTATCCATGCCTGGTGCACTCCCATCTTGCTGCTTGACCTCAGGAGAACACGCACAAAGGCCACCAGAGGCCAGCCTTGCTGGGACAATGGCAAGGACAGAGCTAGTCCCTGACCTGAGGGGTGTCAGCCCTTCCCTTTCGAGTGGGCTCCTTTTGTATTTTCTGCAGAAGTCATTGCTAAGTGAAAGTGGACCTTGTTTTTCTTCACCCCAGCAATTGGCTGACTTGTATTCATGCTACATATTGCTCTTCCATTCACCAGAAAGATCGGCGAAAACACCTAGTGGTCAACTACAGGCCATGGGGAAGAGTCTGGGTTGTGTCTGCTCTGGGATCACAGTGAGCATGGACACTTAGGGGGATGCCAGGGAATTTATTTAGCCTGCAGGTACTACAGAACTAGGTAGGGGCAAGATTGCATTGTCGATTTCAAGTTTTGGCCCAGACATATCCCTACTATCTCCCCAAGGTTGGGAACTAGGGCTATTTTCCTGGTGCCAAGGTTCTCCTTAGTAAAACTGAGGCAGATTAGGTGGCCACTATGGGGCTGTGGCTCAAGATTTCATTGGTGTACGGGGGAAGTTGGTTTGAGCATCTGCAATAGCCTTCCAGAGTCTATTGACTCTAGAATGGGGAAATGTTAACTGCTTGGAAGACTGAGGAAATGTCCTTTCTCTGTTGATTAAAAAAGAGCACAAGGAAGTTGGGAGAATTTCCCAACACCATCTTTGGTGAGTTGTTTAACTGGAATTGGAAGTGTTTTTGCCAGGCGTGGCTGGTTACACTCCTCACCCCTATTCAAGTGGAAGGAAGCCTTCTAAGGACTCCTAAATGGGCAGGGAAGCGATGAAAGAGGTAATTAAAGCCCAAATGTCAAGGGTAGGCTTGGTATTACTTACAGTGCTACAGCATAATATTTTATGTGATTAAAATGTTTCACAGGGTAGCAAAGTCTGTGTTGTAAAATGCCCCATCGAAGTCCCAGCTGGTGAACCAGGGATTACGAAACAAAGTTGCAGGTTGCAAGGCCAGTGCCATCCACATTCTCCATTCATGTTGTGCACAATTGGCATGCACGAGTAATGGCTCAGAGCTGACTGCCAGTGTAAAGTTTTATGGGGCTTTCTATAGAAACAGAAAAGTCAAGTGCATGTCAAAGACACCTGATTAAATTCTATCCCTTTAATATTTCTAAAATTATGAAATATTAGGAGTAAGAGTTGTATTTGCTCCTAATTTCAAACTATTTGGAGATTTCATGAAAAGTCATATGCTAAGGTAAAATTTTAAAACGCTGGTGATATGTGATAAGTATTAGCTAAGTTAATTCTCAGCCTGTGGGTTGTGGAGAGGTGATGGTGGTGAGGGGGCCATGGGAGGATTCTTTTCAGGATCTATTACGGGGAGTCTGAATCTGGATGTACAATCAGCTCTTGAACAACATGGATCTGAACTGTGCAAGTCCACTTATATGTGGATTCTTTTACCTCTGCCACCCTTGAGACAGACAGCAAGGTTAACCCCTCCTCTCTCCCCTCCTTCTCAACCTATTCACCATGAAGACAGTGAGGGTGAAGACCTGTATGAAGATCCATGTCCACATAATGAATAGTAAATATATTTTATCCTCATTATTTTCTTAATAATCTTTTCTCTGGCTCACTTCATTGTAGTGGTACAGTGTATAATATATACATATAATATATACAATATGTGTTAATCGACTGTTCATGTTATCAGTAAGGCTTCTGGTCAACAGTAGGCTGTTAGTAGTTAAGTTTGCGGGAGTCAAAAGTTATATGTGGATGACAACTGCCGTGGCTCATGCCTGTCATCTCAGCACTTTGGGAGGCTGAGGTGGGTGGATTGCTTGAGACTAGGAGTTTGAGACCAGCCTGGGCAACATAGAGAGACCTTGCCTCTACAAGAAATAAGCAAAATTAGCCAGGCATGATGGTGCATACCTGCAGTCCCAGCTATGTGGGAGGCTGAGGCAGGAGAATCACTTGAGCTCAGGAGGTCGAGGCTGCAGTGAGCCAAGACTGTGCCATGACATTCCAGCCTGGGTGACAGAGAGAGACCTGTCTCACAAAACAAACAAACAAAAACCAAAACAAAGCTATATATGGATTTTTGACTGTGTAGGGTGTCAGCATTCCTATCCTTCACATGGTTCAAGAGTCAACTGTATATCACATATTGTATATGGACTCTCTCTCTCTGTCTCTCATATATATATATATATATAGTAGGTGCTAATCAGTTGAATACAAACTTTACAGATTTCACACCAGCCTTTTTGCCACATTCTATTTTCTTAATCAGCAAACATTAGAATTTTAATAATAAATGCCCTGCCCCTTTTCCTTGAAATAAAAAGGAATGAAATCCTTGTATTAATGATGTGGCAGTAAGTAATGAAACCAAACTCAGATGATGTGAGAGAATGAACACCCGTGCTCTCTTCCTCCTGGTTGGGAGAATTCTAGGTCTGTCACTAGATCTGGACTGAATCAGGCCACTGGGCAGAGCAACAGGCCTGAGAGGGCCAGGTTCTGCTGTGCTTACCCACACTGGAGAAAGAGGAAAGCCAGTGTCTCAAGAGGTTGGCAGAAGAGATCCAGGGATGGAAAAGAGTGGGAATGAGGCGTCTGGAAGTACAATGGCTCTGGTTTGTTGGAGAGTTAGGAGAGTTTAAGAGAGAAGAAGGAGAGGACATTGGGGTAGCTTCTGTAGATGTGAAATGTTAAAAAAATATAAATATCAGGAAATACGATTTTCAGTTGTCTTTAAATTTAAAGTGGACAAATAGAATCCCCTCTCAAAAGACTTCAGGAAAGATTCAACTGGCATTTTAGGTATGTTTAGCTGATGGATCATTATTTCTTTGAAAATAACACTATACAGGAATGAACTTTCAGGGAGAAGCCATGGAAGGCATCATTGTATACAGATTACAATGGCTCTGCAGTTTCCATGCCCTTTCTCCCTTTCTTCCCCACTGACACCCCATGCATCTGGAAAGAACAGCTGCTGCAGCTACAGCGCCTGAGCCTGAGCCCGATGAGGTCAGACTCTCTCATAGGCAAATGGATGTGGACCTTGTCATTCTTAATGCATGAAAGTTAAGACTCTGGTGGAAATCAGTGGTAATTTGCTGGCAATAGCTGAGTTATGGTTTTAGGTAGCACATCAGCAAAAGAGGTCATGAGAGGGAGAAAATTGGAATATTACAAATACTGTCATTTTAGAGGGAAGGGGACTTTTTTCCAGAACTTGGAGGGAACAGCTTGCCATTACAGATGGCCGGGTCCATTACTCAGGGGTGCCGAGGGGCAAGAATTACACAAGGTAACACAATACTAATTTAGAGCTCTGGAAACCCAGGACTCACCTCCCAATCATAAGCACTATGCCATGCTTATCTTTCTGCCAAATGCGAGTGCAGTCATGCAACACCAAATTCATACTGGTGGCCATGGTCAAGGGGAAGACACAAGGTCATGAGGGAAACTTCTAGCACTGCCTCATCATAGAGAAGGCTGAGTTTATACAAAACCAGAGGAAATCATGTGAAGTGGAAACCCCAAGGACCCAGGAGCCTTGGTTAAATTCCCTCTCAAAGCAAAGCATCTTGTAATTTTCATTCTTAGCACTCCTTACAATTACAATTAGACATTGAGTAATTATTTATTTATTGTCTTTCTCTTTAGACTATCAGTTCCGTGTGAGCAAAGATACTCAGGGTATTGTCGTGTGTGTGGATATATCCCTAGTGCCCAGCACAGCATCTAGCTCATGATAGGTGCTCAAGGATTATTGGTTCAGTGAGGGAATAAAATTAGTGTCATTGAAGGTGGAACAGGAAATGAACACTCAAGTCTAGGGGGATGGATGGTGAAGGAATATGATCTAGAAGAAAGAGGTAAGAAGAAACTCTGTACAAATACAGATTTAGGCAAAGCAAGTAAGTTCCTTCCATTGGGGGTAAGACTGGGTCCTCTACAACATGGGTGCATAAATTACAGTCCCTGGACTAGGAATATTAGCATCACCTGGGAGCTTTATGGGCATGAAGGATCTTGGCCGCACTTGCTAAAATAGAATCTGCATTTAAACAGATGTCTAGGTGATTGATGGGCACATTACAGTCTGAGAAGCACTGCTCTACTGCACAAGCAAATACCCTGCTTCTAAGGAAGAAGAGGAGGAAGAAGGAGGAAGGAGGAAGAGGCCACTGCTGAGGACACTCAGAACAACAGTGGCCAAGGACGGAGGAAAGTGTGGGAATCTGTCCTACTGAACCCTTCACACAATAGGTGTGATATTCAGTCTTAGACAGGGAAGTCTACTATTAGTACAAGGAAGAAGGTGAAACAATGTAATGGAACCTCATCATGGCCATTCCTGAAGCTGGTATGTGTGATGTGACTGAGAGCCAGCAAGTCAAGCCAAGTTCTAGCGCTATGAATCTTATTGACTCCCACAGGGAAACATCACATCATCCACACAGAGAAATGGAAAGCCTACAGTGTGGAACCATTTACTTCCAGTTTATTCATACCAGTTGGCTAAATTTGAGAGACATGAGAAAAAATAAGTACAAATGAGCGAGCCTTGGGAGGTAAAGAGTTGGTTATACCAATGGTAAAGGTCAGTGATGTTCAGACTCTGTCTTCTGAAATTCTGGTGTTCTCAAGCGATCCCTCAGTAGGTGACATGGAGGTGGAGGAGGTGAGAGGAAGATAGAGCAGGAGGCCAGATCCAGCCACAGTCTCTGTTTTGAAGGTGTGGGTTCTGCCAATTACTGGAACGAAGAAAAAGAACATGAATTGGTTTGTATGACATTTCAGTGAGATTAAGAAAAGACGGTTTGATCAGTGGGAACAGTTTTAACCTAAACAATTACAAAAGATCATGAGGTATGTTCAGATTCTCCCTTTTTGAAATGAGTGAAACACAGAACCTAAAGATGTTTACTTTTGCAGGTACCTGCTATTTAACACCAACCATGCAGCACCCATGGCTTCATCACATCTGGATTTCAGATCTCTTTCCAGCTGAGCCCAGGTGTAACCTCAGAGTATGTCTTAACATGTAACCCTAGGCAGTCATTAGCAATTAATTGGAAATGGCTTTGGAAATGAAATTCATTTAACAACTTTAGATTCCAGGAGATAGAAAGACATGTCAATATTTTCTCCAACTACTTACATTTTAGTAACGTAACAATGATCTTGTATGAGGACAAGACATGAGCATTTGTGAATTTTCCACTGTTTGAAACACCTTTTCTATGACTGGGATATTTTCTACCTTAAAAATAACACTTCCCTAAGAATGGAGCCCACAACTCATTTCTTCCCATCCTCCCTTGCAGATGCACCTATGCAAGACTTCTGATTGAAAGACAGCAGCATAATGAAGCTGGTGCTTCACAGAATCCATATTTGAATAAAGGGGATGGTGCAGGAATCTAGCTTTCTAAGTCATTAATGGTGGAAATTCTGGCACCTGGCTACCAACTTCAGTGGTATGAGCTGAAGTATCTTTACCCAACTGCAGCAGAAATTAGGTCCTGGCTGAAGCAGAAGTACCAGAGGTGCTTTCTGAATTGTTGTTGCCTTTGTAGCCTCTAGACCTGATGCTCTAATTCTCTTAGAGATTTTTAAATACTCTTTACCGTTTCTTTTCTGATTAAACTAGTTGGAGTGGATCCTGTTGTTTGCAACTAAGAATCCTGATTCTTTAGTTAAAAAAAAAAATCTCTAATTCTTCATCCTTCCTTATATGTGTTATCGATTACTGCCTAATATATTATCCCATGACTTAGTGGCTTACAACAATAATAAAACTACATTATCTCTCACGGATTCTGTGGGTTAGGAATATTCAGGAATGGCTTAACTTAGGCTTTTGCAATGGCTATATGCGCAGGGGTGGCAATCATCTGAAGGTTGGACTCGGGCTGGAGGATTCATTTCCAGCATGGCTGGCAAGTTGGAGCTGATTGTTAGTATTTGACTTCAGTTTCTCTCCATGTAGACTTCTCTACAGGTCTGCTCCACTGTTCTCATGACAAGTGGCTGCAGGGCTTTCTGCAGAGCAAGAAGTCCATGGTGAGAGAAACAGGCAGTCTATTTCTAGCCTGGGCAGTCCAACACCATCACGTCTACCACTTTTTATTCATTAGAAGTGAGTCACTGGCCAGGCATGGTGGCTCACGCCTGTAATCTCTGCACTTTGTGAGGCCGAGGTGGGCGGATCATGAGGTTAGGAGATCGAGACCATCCTGGCCAACATGGTGAAACCCTGTCTCTACTAACAAAAACAAAAACAAAAACAAAACAAAAATTAGCTGGGCATGGTGATGTGTGCCTATAGTCCCAGCTACTTGGGAGGCTGAGGCAGGAGCATCGCTTGAACCTGGGAGGTGGAGGTTGCAGTGAGCTGAGACTGTGCCACTGCACTCCAGCCTGGTGATAGAGTGAGAATCTGTCTCTAAAAAAAAAAAAAAAAGTGAGTCTTAAGTCCAGCCCACCTTCAAGAGGAGGAGAATAGCACTACCTTTTGAATGTGGCAGTGTCAAAGAATTTGTGGACACATTTTAAGACCAACCATGCCATTTGCCATGTAACTTTGCAGTATCTTCCTACAATAGATGAGCTAATCTGCCCTACCTCATAACTCTGGACTCAGTCATCTGACTTGATTTGGCCAAAGGGATCTTAGAAGACATGATGCAAGGAGAGATTTGAAAAGTGCTTCATGTCTTCACTTGTTCTCTTGCATCTCTGCTATCACCACAGAATGTATCCAGGGCAGCCAATTAAAGGATGAGAGTTGTGTGGTACAGAGTCTGATATATTGGTTATCTATGACCACATAACAATTTATCTCCAAACTTAGCAGCCTAAAACAATAAATACTTGTCTTTCAGGATTTCTGTGGTTCAGGAACTCAGCAGCAGCTTAGCTGGCCAGTTCTGGCTCAGGGGTTGCAGTCATCTGAAGGCTTGACTGAGGCTGGAGGACCCATTTCCAAAACATTCATGTGAATGTCAAGTTGGTGCTAGATGTGGAAGGCTTGGTTTCTTGCCATGTGAATTTTTCCATAGGGCTGATTATGTGTCTTCATAAGATAGCATCTGGCTTCCATGAGACTAAATGATCCAAGAGAACAAGGTAGAGGCTACAACGTCTTTTGTGACTAATCCTTAAAATGACTCTGTTGTTTTTGGAATATCGTATTAGTTACACAGGACAGCTCCATTTTATGTGGGAAGGGACTACATAGGGGCATGAATATCAGCAGGGAAAAGTCACTGAGGACCATCTTGGAGGATCACAACTACACAGAGTTGCCTGAGTCATTCCAGTTGAGGCCAGCTTAGATCAGCCAGTATCTAGCCTAATGCCAGACATTAGCCCTGGGAGCTTAGCGGAGCAAGCTGCCCAGGCAACCCCAGCTGGCTCCAGATGTGTAATCAATAAGCAAGGTTTTGTGGTTGTTTGTTTAGCAGCATTCTTATACGCAGCTATGAAAATGTGCCGATACAGCACATTAGCGACACTGGAAGAAATTTTATAGGACTATGAATTAGAATTACAAGAATCCCTAGCCTTGGTTTTCCAATTAGCTAATGCTAAGATTCATAAATAAATAGGATCTCTACTTCTAGGGATTTATATTCTAATCATTTATATACATTTAAGCATTTGGGCCACTCATTTGTTTCTCTTGCAAAATAAAGCTCCGGAATAAATGCATGCATTTGCTTTTATTCTGAGTTGTTCACAAACTGCTTTGGGGTATGAAGAGTGGAATTATTTTTCCTAGACTTTTTGAGATTTAAAAAATCACTTTGATTAATCCTAGTTTACATATAATACAATTCACTAATTTTAAGTGTACAGTCTGGTGAGTTTTAATGAATGCATATAGTCCTGTAGTCATTACCATAATCAAAATATAGCACATGGCCATCAACCCCCAAAGTTTGTTTGTATCACGTGCACCTTAAAGTGAACTTATTATTGAAGTAAAACATACGTGCAAAAAAAAGCATAAGCTATAGGTGTGCAGCTTGATGAATTTTCACCAAGTGTATCCATTATCCCAATCAAGAAATAGAACATACAGAAACTCCAAGGGTTCTCACATGTCCCCTTTCCCAAGTGGTAATCGCTAATTTAAGTCACCATAGGCTGGTTGCCTGATTGTGAACTTTAATATAAATAGAATCATATTATAAGTATTCAATTGTGTCTTTTGTTAAATAATATGCTTGTGAGATTATTTCATATTGTTGCATGTAATTGTATAATAGTTTATTCTCACTGCTGTCTAATATCCCACTGTCTGAATATATAACAATGTATTTATTCATTTTACTCCTAAGAAACATCTGGTTGTTTCCAGTGTGGGGCTATTATGAATAGAACCGCCATGAACATCCTGGTACATGTTTGCTTGCATTCTTTGGTGACTTTGCTTTTGTTAGGGGATAGTAGAAACAGAATAAAAAGTTGCTCATTCATTTTTGATGCAATTTGCTATTTTGGGCACTTGCCAGAAAAGAACAGAAATTTCAGAGGCGATTTTGCCTGATAGAAGATTAGGTCTCAGGTTTATATTTGCTCTATTTTATGAAAAAAAATAAAAATAAAAATAGTGTATTTTGAAATTTGAGAGGCAGGTTACCAAGATGGTCAAATAGTATTCACATTCTAGTCTCTTGAGTACCAACCCTTCTTCCCTCCCTCCCTCCTTTTTCCTTTTCCCTCTCTCTCTTCCTTCCAATCATTTGTAGATGGATATAAATTTTAAAAACTGAGTTGGATAATCCTCAGGTGGGTTTTTTTTTTTTTTCATGAAAATGAAGATAAAGTCAAAAGGTTTTCAATTTGCTCCAAATGTTTTATTTTCCTGGCAAATAGCTTTCAGTTTTTGTAAACACTGAGACATTTTTTTGTCTCAAATTTCATTCTGTTTATTACATCCTGCCAGATGGGTCTTCATAAGCCATAAAGAAGGCCAGGGCAGCCATCATAACCCACATCCTCTCCATTCCTGAGACTGCTAGCCCTGCCATTACAGGCAACCTACCATTTCATCTGCCATTGATGGTGGGCAAGTTTCAATTTGGGCTGGACAGACCACAAAATGATCTACAAATGGCAGGTTGCAGGCTATTATTTTGTAGACTATAGGCTAGTTTGAAAGTCCTGTTCCATCTAGGGAAGCTCACCTGTTCAAAATTGAAATTACTACTGTACAAGGACTAGTGGAGGACAATCCTTATGCTCTACATGCCACACATGTATTCAGGAAAAAGACTACACGTTCTAGTTGCTTCTAGTTCTTTTCTTGGACAAACTACCAGTTAATCTATTTTTGAAAGGTCATTCTACCTGTGGACTTCAAGGTAGACATGTGAGTTCAGCTCCCTGATGTTCACTCCCCTTTGACCTTTCATGTCCGAGTCAGGTGGGACCCCACCCCCAGCATCAAAGTTGGCCCCAACTGGTTAAGCCAACTGCACTTTAGCCTCTGTGATCTGATCATCATTGGCCACATGTTGTAAGTCAGGCCAGTCTGACCAGTGCATTCACTTTTGTCGCTTTGGTTTGTGTTACTGGGATAGCAAGATGTCTGCATTTTGCAGGATTTGAAAATGCGATCACCGAGCTCGGGGCTCCTTGCAGCCTTCTTCCCTGCAAGGCCACACAGCCTGTTGTGCAAGGAAACAATATCGAGGAAGCAGCATTTGTCATACTTAGGCTGTAGCCTTTCCCCATTCTTCTGAGGTAAGCTTGGGGGAAAAGTTTTCTTCTCCCTCTCAGTAGTGTCCATGTCAGTAAATGCAGACCCATTTTCAACAACTGAATTGAGAAACTGTGAGTAGCGAGAGAAGCCGACTACTCCGTTTAGGGTGACTTTCAATACATTTGCAAAAGAAGCCTATAAATAGCCTAAGGGTGAGGTTTCTGTTTCTTCTTCTCAAGGCAGATCGGATTCTGTGAAGTACACAGGGCTTGGTGTTACAATCTCATTCTCTTTGAGGTAGAAAACCCACTCAATAGGAATCATTTGCATTTCTATTTGAGCAGCCTGGAGACAAATATAGTGAAATGAATAGACTTTTAATTTAATTGGCTTCCCAGTGTGAATCCAAAAATAGAAGACACAATCCACCTCGGAGTTACTGTAGAAATCACTGAGGGCCAAAGCCCAGCACATAAGCCCCGCCCCTCTGCCGCAGAGTCTAAGCATCTTTCTCCCGAATGCCAGACTTCCCATGGAAACCAGGGTGAGGTGGAGCTGGGGGACCCAGTCCCTAATGGACACACTGCTGTCTATTTACCGGTGATTAGTTTTGGTTAGCGTCTCTTCTCTTCTTCAAATATAAACTATGCTGGATAGTAATAAGAAGAAAGTCGTATTACATATTCATGTACTTTTCAAAATCAAAATAGAGCCAATGAAGAGAAGAGAGCAAATACATTTTGAATTTTTAAAAGGAAAATACAGGAGGGTATCATAGCATGGCTAAAAGTAAAAGCCCAGTTAAAAGGCTGCTTGAAAGTTCTGACATCTCTATTTTCTGTCTCTGAGAGCTGAAATTCTGTTAGAGTCCTGGGGTAAATCTGGCCTTTGGGTTGGAAGTGAAGAAAGGAGAAGGTAGATGCTGCTGGGGCTGCAGGCTAATGTTTCCTATTCTTTCTACAGTTGAAAGACATCTAAGCAGAATACCAGCCTCTAGTGGTCACTTCTAGAGGAGGATTTGGGGGAGAAGAAGACCAGGTGTAAACACGGTTCCTTATGTTGCTGGGGAGGGTTGGAGAAGGTAATGGGGACAACATCAGCCTTCTGTGGAGACCAGGTGTTTTCCTCAAATGATCTTTTCTCACGGACTAAAAGAGCCATTAATGTCTGGCTTCTCTGAAACTTCTGTTTTTGTCCTTAAAGGAAAACAAATTCCTTAGGTTGAATAATATGTACTTCTGTAGAATTTTGGGAGAATTCAAATGTTGAGGGGAACATATGATAGAAACACCATAAGACATTGTATTTTAAAAATAAGAGAATAACTTGCCTTGTTTGGCTAAACCAGAAGGTTCCAGAGAGGAGAATAACCAGTGTCCTCTTCATCACTGAAAGCTGCCCACTTGATTCAATCCCGTACTTCCAGTAGCAAAGGAAGCATAGCTCAGGTGACCCTCACCGACCTCCCTGGGAGCAGGAGCAATTCTTTCCTTAGAAGGACTGTTTTTTGTTTTGTTTTGTTTTGCTGTTGTTGTTGTTTTGAGACAGGGTCTCACTCTTGTTGCCCAAGCTGTAGTGCAGTAGTGTGATCTCGGCTCACTGCAACCTAATCTCAGCCTTCTGGGCTCAATTGACCCTCCCACCTCAGCCTCTCAAGTAGCTGGAACTGCAGGCACGTAACACCATGCCTAGTGAATTTTCGAATTTTTAGTAGAGATGGCATTTTGCTACGTTGCCCAGGCTGGTCTTGAACTCCTGGACTCAAGAGATCCACCCACTTCAGCCTCCCAAAGTGCTAAGATTACAGGCATGAGCCACTGCACCCAACCAAGGATTGTCTTTTAACCAGGTTCTGTGTGTGTGTGTGTGTGTGTGTGTGTGTGTGTGTGTGTGTGTTTAATTATTTCTGCAAGACCATGGACCTCTACAAAACTGTATAGGAGGCTCTAGTGAATTTCGGGCTACTCATGCACCCCTGCCCTCTCCAACTGTCTTGAGTGTTTCTCCTCTCTTCTTGCCTTTCATGTGGTTCCCAACCATCCTCAACTAACCCTCTACCTGTGTTGGGAACTTTAGTGGATCACCTCATTTTCTTCCTTCTTTCCTTCCCTCCCTCTTTCCTTTCCTTCCCTTCCCTCCCTCTTTCCTTTCCTTTCCTTCCCTCCCCTTCCCTCCCTTGCCTTTCCCTTTCCCCTTTCCTTTCCTTCCCCTTCCCCTTCCCTTCCCTCTTTCCTTTTCTTTTTCTTTCAGACTGAGTCTCCCTTTGTCGCCCAGGCTGGGGTGCAGTGGTGCAATCTCAGCTCACTGCAACCTCCGCCTCCTGGGTTTCAAATGATTCTCCTGCCTCAGTCTCCCGAGTAGCTGGGATCATAGCTATGTGCCATGACGCCAGGCTAATTTTTATATTTTAAGTAGAGACAGGGTTTCACCATGTTGGCCAGGCTGATCTCGAGCTCCTTACCTCAAGTGATCCACCTGCCTCAGCCTCCCAAAATGCTAGGATTACAGGCGTAAGCCACCACACCTGGCCCCTCATTTACTTTTTAGAACAACCTGAAGAGGAAGGTCAAATTGTTTGTTCCATTTTACAAACGAAGAAAGTGAGCCCTAGAGAAGTGTGCCAAGTTCCCCTAGTATTCACATTCTAGTCAGGCATTTCTGAAGCTCTGAGCAACCCCTACATCCCTAAGAAATATATCTCCATTTGAGAAATACTAGTTGCTAGGAGAGGTTGAGGATGTGGTAGTTCTTTAGGGTAAATCGCTGTTAGGACCAGCTGACGTGTGAAGTCTGATTCTACACTGGCCATCTCTCCTGGGGGAGGGAGCCACCTGCTTAGATGGGATAAGTGGAACCAACCAAGTAGGGATGGATTCCCTGGCTTTGCAAACAGTGACAACTTTCTTTATTTTGGCAAGCACTTGCCATGCTCCGATGGTGTCAAGTATGGCACTACTCACTAATAACACTAGAAGAGGCAGTGTTACTTAGAGAACAGAACCGGCAGTAAACAGAAACGTGCCTCGCTGCTGGCTGTGTCACTAGCTGTCTTGTAACACAGGGCAGGCCCTGCTTTGGGCTTCAGTTTTTCATCTGTGGCATGAGGGCTTTTCATTAGATAATTGCTAAGGTCACTATTTTAGTTAAACTGCTTGCAAAAAGGAATTAAATCTTCATTTAATATGCACAGTACAAATTGGAAACCTTTGAGTACAAAGGTTTCCAGTCAACTTGTGTGTGTGTGTGTGTGTGTGTGTATATGTGTGTGTGTGTATGTGTGTGTGTGTGTACATGCTTGCCTTTATCGCTCTCACCTTTAGGATCATTTCTGACTTCCTTCTTGGTCTGTTAATAATTAATAGCACTGGCATTTATAAGCCGGTGGTAACATGTTTCGATTTTATCATTTCTTTTCATGAATTATGGATATCATTAAGAAGAGATTTTTTAGAAGTCCGAAAAGGGAATGGAAGTTGCTGGGGGGTCAGAGGAGGTTAGAGGGCACACAACCTTGTTCTACCATCATCTGTCGGGTTTCATAAATTACTTTCAGCTTGAAAGAATTTGAAACGGCTGGTGGCTCCTGTCCGTTCTTCACATCTCCTTCGTGGGTGGGAAGACAGGCACAGCTGGAACACAGATTTATAACTACAGCTGTGAACCCCTCCACCTATGAAGAAGTAGATCACCACCGAAAGTGGGACTCCCTTAGATGCCATTCAAGACTGTAAATCCCAGAACTGCTCAATTGACAAACTCAAATTTCCCACAGACCTGGAATCATAAAACGGAAGTTCTCATGCTGACATTGTCTCTGGCCAACTGTGGCTTTGAACAAGGCGATGAACCTATGGGCTTCCTTATTTCTAAAATATTAAAACAATGCCAGACTCATCTTGTTAATAAGACTGTTTTGAGAGTAAAATTAAATTGTGAGTCTAAAAAACAAACAAAACATCTATTCTTTGAAAGACACCATTAAGGAAAAATAGCAAAAAAGGCAAGCCACAAACTGGGGGAAAATATTTCCCAAACATATCTGAAAAAGGATTTGTATCTAGAATATGTATATTAAAAAAACCTCTTATATCTCAATAATAAGAGAAAACGTCTGATTTAAAAATGGGTAAAATATTTGAATAGACACTTTGTGAAGGAATATTATAGTCAAAAATGTACAAATAAAATGGTTTGCATTTTTCTCTATGGGTTTTATCTTGTATATTTGAGGTTTTTTTCGTTTGGTTGTTTTTTGTTTTTTGTTTTTTTGAGACAGGGTCTCCCGCTGTAGCCCAGACTGGAGTGCAGTGGCATGATCTCGGCTCACTGCAACTTCCCCTTCTCAGGTACCGGTTCAAGCAATTCTCCTGCCTTAGCTTCCTGAGTAGCTGGGATTATAGGCACACACCACCACGCCCAGCTAATTTTTGTATTTTTAGTAGAGATGGGGGTTTCACCATATTGGCCAGGCTGGTCTTGAACTCCTGACCTTGTCATCCGATCGCCTTGGCCTCCCAAAGTGCTGGGATTACAGGTGTGAGCCACTGCACCCGGCGATATTACTATATTTTAAAGTTTACTTATCTTTTCTTCTGTTAATATTACTCAGTATAATTATTTTATTGCAGACATTGTTCTCTGTTGTGTTTTTCTCTTTTTCTTTCTTTTCTTTTGTTTTCTTTTCCTTTTCTTTTCTTTCTTTCTTTCTTTTTCTTTCTTTTTTTTTTTTTTGAGACAGGGTCTTGCTCTGTTGCCCAGGCTAGAGTGCAGTGGCACAATCATAGCTCACTGCTGCCTTGAACTCCAGGGCTTAAGTGATCATCCTGCCTCAGCCTCCCAGAATAGCTCCCAGAGTAGGTGAGACTATGGGTGTGCACCACCACACTCAGCTATTTTTTAAAAAATATTGTAGAGAGAGGGTCTTTCTGTGCTGCCTAAGCTCCTGGGCTCAAGCAGTCCTTCAGCCTTGGCCTCCCAAAGTGCTGATATTACAGACATGAGCCACCACGCCCAGCCTCCACTGTGTTTTTGGTCTCTAGAAGTTATATTTGAGTCTTCTTTTACCTCTTATGTCGCTTTGCATGCTTTTCTCTACCTTCTTATTCAAGAGATACATTTTAGGTATTCATGAGGTATATTTATGATAGTTTTTTAAATGTCCTTGTATATTAAGGAGATTAATCTGTGTCATTTCTCTATTTCTTTTTTTTTTGTTTTTGAGACAGAGTCTTGCTCTGTTGTCCAGGCTGAGGTGCAGTGGCATGATCTTGAGTCACTGCAACCTCCGCCTCCCAGTTCAAGTGATTCTCCTGCCTCAGCCTCTTGAGTAGCTGGGATTATAGGCGCAAGCCACCATGCCAGCTAAATTTTTGTATTTTTAGTAGAGGTAGACTTTCACAATGTTGGCCAGGCTGGTCTTGAACTCCTGACCGCAGGTGATCTGCCCGCCTTGGCCTCCCAAAGTGCTGGGACTACAGGCATGAGCCACCAGGCCTGGCCCATTTCTCTATTTCTGTAAGTTGATTTTTCTCCTTATTATGGGTTCTATTTCTATACTTGTTTGCATACCTGGTAATTTTTGACTGGATGTCAGACACACTGTTGGATTATTTTGGTCTTCCTTTAAATATACTTGAATGTTATACTTAGAAATAGTTGGGTTCTTTCGAGGCTTGCTTTAAGCTTTATTAGGCAGTACCAGAACCTTTATTCTAGGGCTAATTTGATTCTACTACTGAGGCAATATCCTTCTCGGTACTCAAGCAGATGCCCCATGTATCATGAAGTTTCTTCATTTTGCTATTAAAATGGAAGCTATTTATGATTCTGAAGGAGCTCTGAGAAGTGTTCCATTTACTTCTTTCCAGTGGTTCTTTTT
Source organism: Hylobates moloch (assembly GCF_009828535.3). Lineage (NCBI taxonomy): Eukaryota > Metazoa > Chordata > Mammalia > Primates > Hylobatidae > Hylobates > Hylobates moloch. The sequence goes on along the minus strand of NW_026652296.1, from coordinate 49,315,915 downwards.
CTAGCTTTGGGTGGTTTCCTCACATACATAGGCTAATCAGCACCCAGCTAGAGATACAGTGGGAACTGCCCGCAGAACTCTGGAACACTCTGTGCCTCTTTCTCTTCTCCCACATTCTACCTTGCAAACTCTCGCTTTCTTGGTTTTACCTGCCCCTGGCTCTGTGTAGGTTCCCCTCCTTGTACTGAAGCCTGAAAACCCTCTCCTAGCAGTAAGCTGGGACAATCATAAGGTTTACCTTCTTTCACTCCCTCGAGAATCACTGTTCAGTGCTGCCTGTTGTACAATGTGTGAAAACCATTGTTTCATATATTTTTTTCTGGTGTTTTTAGTTTATGGTGAAAGAAAAAAATCTAGTTTTTGTTCCTCTGTTATGGCTGGAAGCAAAAGTTCCAAATATGTGCATTTCACTGCATGTAAGTTATACTTCATCGTGAACTATCATTATGCACTCTCTTCCACGAGGCTACATCATAACCTGGACACTGAGGATAATTTTGTAAAACTCTGCATGTTGTGGAGGGGCTAAAAAGTAACAGAGGAGACTCACTAGAAATTGCAGAGCAGTGTGTAACTGAGCCACGTAGCTCTGCTATAAATGCATCACCCGTATGGTTACTGCAACCCGTGCCATTTCAGAGTCAGCTGGCTGTGCCTCACTTTGCCTGGCTATGCTCAGGGCAGGCTGGAAGTGCTGCAGAATCAACTCCTTTCAGAGCAGTCTTCAACCACTGACTGGTGGGAATTGGAGAATGAACACTCCAGTGACTTCATCCTCAGGGAGATAACTCTGCAGAGTGTCTTCTACATTGTTTCCAGACTTACCCAGAAAAGTCAACCTCCAGTTGCTCACAGCGGTAACTTGCTTGTTAACACACCCTTTCTTCACTACCCTTCGTGCCCTGTCTCATGTATTTCCTCCTCTCCACTCCACCCCACAATTAGCATTTTCTGAGATTACTCTCTAAAGTAAGCCACTTATAGATGAATTCCTGTCTCAGGATCTGCTTCTGGGGGAGCCCTAACTGTGACAGTAACCGACAGTGCCTTAATCAGGCTACCCACTGGTCAGCCATTTCCCACTGGGGAAGGACCAGAGTCCCACAAGCCCACTGTGTTCCCAGTTCCCTGCTTATCCTTACCTTTGATCTCACACATGAATGATGTAGCATGTCTTTTGCTGGTGGAAGTATCAAATGATAATCCATTTCTAGAGGACAATTTGGACAGTAAATACAGATTTGAAAATGCTTATCACCTTTGGCTAAGTGATTGCATCTCTGGAAATGTATTTAAAGAAAATAAATGAGGGTCTATACAAAATTGAGCTCTGAGACTTTGCATTGCAGCTATGAATGTCGACAATGGGCCACGTGAAAATGATGGCCTACTTTTATAATGGAATACTTTGTGGTTATTAAAAATAACATTGAAGATGATTGTATTCTGGTAGAGGAAAATGTTTACCATCTATTGTTTGGTGCAAAAGGCAGGACATAAAGCCATAAATACAGTACAATCTGGTTTTGTAGCTAAGGAAAATTTCTGCTTGGACCTGGCACATACAGTGAAAGCCCTGACCCCTGCATAACCCAAAGCTTGCCTGAGCCTTTAACAGCTCATCTCAGACCCAGATGGGAATTATAGTCCAGTTTAATGCCCATCTAGATGACATCATACAGTGACAATGACCCATCTCAGGATCTCAGGAGAGAATTTTCCATCTTCTACAATCAGTCACAAAGTCCCCGTCAAATCCTCTCTTATTTGGAAGGACTTCCTCCCTGCCTTCTGTCCAGCCCTCACACCGCCCACTGGAGAGGCCTACTGAACTCCCCAAAGAAAGGCATGGCTTTCCTTGCTTTACATATGCATTCAGCCTCAACGGAGAACATTTTTGGGCTTTGGTTATTCTTTGACATATTGGAATGTAGTTGTTTACTAGTTTTGGTCAAACAAATATTATATACAAGACTTCTCTGAATACCTTTTGAGTGCCACACACCTGTGCAGTGTAAAACATAACAACTTTGAGTTACTGAGGATAGAGGATTTTCAAGAAGTAATTTGAACCCGAAGTGAAAATTCTACTCATGACCTGCCCTCCTCTCCTTTTCCTCTTTGATTTTTTTTTTTTTTCCTGCCTGTATAAGGTACGGTTGAGCCATAGGGATGAGAGTTGAAGACATGGCTCATTCATCTTTAAGGAATGTATTTTAAAAGTGGCAGGGCTTTGGCTAAGAATTGAGAGATATATGGATATAAATAGTTCAGAGTTTATTCTGGGACTGGTGCATGACAGATACATAGAGTGTTTTCAAGCCATCTAATCTAAGTTTGCCAATTAACAGCTGAGGGATAAAGCCCAGAGACTGAATGAGTTTCTGTAATCTAACAAGTAACAAATGAGGACAATTGAGTATTTGCGTTAAGATCCTCAACTCTTTTCTACTTATTTATTCAAGGGAGAACCTTCCTCTCATTGCACCCCCTTGTTTATTTAAAGGAGACAAGAGTAGGTTTGTATTAAAGTAATTCATGAGCTTGGCGGAGTCATTTTTAGAGGAGTGATTCTCAAACCAGGCTATTAGCTAGAATTACCTGAAGAATGTCTGAAAAATATTAAGCCTTGTGTTTCACCCTTTGCAAGTTCTGATTCGGCAAGTGTGAGGTGGGTCTCAGAGCAACATATTTTTAAATTACTCTCCAGGTAATTCCTAAGTGCAGCCACATATTGGACCTGGGTTTGACAAAGCCTTGGGCAATAGGACTGTGAGGGAACCGGGGAAGATGGGAAGAGAAAATAAGTTTACTCTCAGGACTCAGACTACTTATTTCCTCTAGAGCAAATTCATTTCCACTCTGTTTGGTAAATACCATCAAATGTATAAATGAAATCTATACCTTCACAGGAATTTCCCAGTTTGGGTGGAGATGAATTTCAGGACTGGCAAGCAGTCTTCTGCCTCCTCTAATATAATAATGAACATCGAGCTATTGGCTCAAATATGCCTCTGTCAGAGATTAGCAGTAGATGTGACTTTGCTGTTTGTCTTGTTGTAGAACAAGGCTTTCATATTTCCCCATTTTATTTAAAAGCCCATTTCTTCCTTCTCTGTACAGTATAAGCACAAATCATAATATTTTCTTTTCTTTTCCAATAATAAATGTCTGTAGGGGCTGTAGGCTTCATTGTTTGGTAAGCCTGACAGATTTCTCCAATCATTTGTTTGATTAAAACACTCAGTAACTTTTAGGAGTCCTATTGCTGGTTTCTTCCCATGTGAATGAAATACAAAACAAAAGGCTTGACGTGCCAAGGAGTAGGCAGGTGTGTTTACATGGATTCTATCTATAGCAGCTATTTACTGTTGGAGAATGGATTTATTCATGCTGTGAACAATATTATGGAACTTTAAGATTGTGTTAGCTCAAAGTGCTCTTTGACCGTCTTCTCTCTTTCTAACTTTGCTCGTGTTGGTCCTTGCGCCAGTTGAGCCGGTCTTGTTCTTGGCATCGTGGTGAGCCTGAACTAGAGGTCCCATGAATAGATGAGCTGGAGACCTTATCTATGCTGAAGTATTATGGTTACTATTAGAAGAAGGAAGCTACCTTCAAAAAAACAACTATTTAACACTTCTCACAAGTCTGGAAGTTGAATAGGGCTGTTCCACTGACGGCGGCTGAGTCCAGCTGATACTGCTGGGATCTCTGGTGGGTTTGTTGTCAGCTGATGGCTCTGTTAAGGAATGTCTGATCCAGGTCAGCCTCAGCTGGAACAACTCTGCTGTCCCCTGCCACATGTTCCTTATAAGCTTCTAATGGGACAACCAATGCACGTAATCAGAGAAGCAAGAGGGAAGGCAGAAAACTCACATAGCTTTCAAGCTTCTGCTAGCATCAAATGTGCTACTCTCACCTTGACCAAAACAAATCACATGGCTGATGTCTGTGTGGGAGGTCATTACCAAAGCCTATATAGGGAGGAGTAAAAAGTTGGGTTATGAATGTAATAAATCTATCAGAAAGATTGAACTGATAAATGATGGTTTATATGAGGGTAATGGAGGCACCATTATTCTCCCTGTCATTGCTGAAAAATGTGATAGGTTTTCAAAAACAAAGAATGGGAATGCACTCAGACAATAGTAAGTATAGGGGTGTGTGTGTGTGTGTGTGTGTGTGTGTGTGTGTGTGTTGGAGGAGGTGATGCTTTTCATTCTTCTCAAACCAAGAGCAAAGAGACTTTTGAAGACCTTTGAAAACTCTTCTATCAGTCCTCTTGGGAACTCTAAGGATGATTTTAAGGACACTGTCAACTGGGAGATCTTTTTCCAAACAAACATTGCTTTCATTTTTGACATCTGGATTTTGACATCAAGAGCTGCCCGCATTCTGAGCTTAGAACTCATCTTTGAAAAGTTGGCTATTTTTTCTGACACAAGCCGAGAAAAAGTATTTATTTTAAAGGTAAGAATGAGTAACAAAAACAGAAAAACAGAAAATAAAACCACCCACACATGGATTGGTTATTTTTGCAAAGTAAAAATTGTGGATTTTTTTTTTTCACAGACCCATATGCAAGTGAAGATAGGAAAAAATACGAGCCGATACTGATTTATAAACCTTTTCTTTTGCATATAAGTGTTGCCACTACAGTCCCATACATAAGCATCTTAGATAAAGCAATAAAGGCTGAAATGGTGAAGCTACATATCACTTAAATGTATTGTTAGAAGATAACTTAAACTACAATGGGGAAGAAAAGCACGTTGTTCCAAGGCATTGGTTCCAAACTTTTAACAAAGATAAGAAATACCAAAGCATAGAACCCTCAGTCCATTTTTTTAGCCACTACATTTGGTAAATGCTTAGTAACACAAGAGAATAATGAGGAGAATGACACAGCTGAGAAAGCTGAATTCACCAAATGTCAGAGCTGAGAAAAGCTGAATTCACTGAGGCCTCAAATGGAGTCCCAGGACGGGCAGCAGCGTCATCACTGGGGAGCCAACCTTGGCTCTAGCCAGACTTGTTATAACAGAGTCTGCATTTTATCAAGATCCCCAGGGATGAGTATGCACATTAGCATTTAAGAAGCACTGGTGTATAATTGGTTGTGTTATTAATTAGAGGCCACATCTAGGTTTAATATAATAGAAACATTGATGTTACCAAACTCCTATTTGTAGATCGCTATAGCAACAGCCATCTTTGGACCTCACTGTTTATATCTGTCAAATGGGGACTCATAACTCTCATGCATATTTGTCAAAGGAGTGGGGGAGATCAAGGAATGGCTATCATAAAATGCTCTAAGACAAATGAAGAGGGGTGTAAATACTAGGGCTTGTTATTTTATTAGGGAAGTGCTTAGATCTTAATGCCTCAGCTAGTACAAGTTCTAAACACTGAGGAAGCTACGCACTCAAGAAATGCTGTTCTATTCTCATGTTATTGTGAATGTCCAACAATCCACCCTGGATAATTGGTGTTTTGGCATACTGTAGCACTGACCAAGTATCCACTTATTTGCAAAACGTACAATCTACAACCTGCTCCATTCTGTCAGTGATGACTCACCCATCACTTCGAAGAAGGGTCTTAACACCCAGCACTTGATTTCCTTCTAAGGCTTTGTTGCTGCAAATGTGGTCCTCTGATGAGCAGTGTCAGCCTGGGGGCGGGCTGGAAATGCAAAACCTGCAGACCTACCTCCTGTCTGCTGAACCAGAACCTGCCTTTGACATGATCGTCCAGTGATTTCTGTGCAAATGAATGTTTGAGAAACCCTGACCTAAGGAAGTGCTTCCCAACCCTGGCTGCACATTAGAATCACCCTAGGGACTTTTAAAAATATCAATACCAAACTCCCCCTTTCTCCCCACCACCAATTAAATTAGAATTTTGGGAGTTGCCTCAGGCATCTATAGACTTTTAAGGCTCCTAAATGATACTCTGATATACTAGTTGGTGGTGTGAAGTGAGACCTGGAGAAGGGCCAGGAAGAGTCAAATGACAAGAGTCTTACTACTATTGACATTTGAAATGAGTTGGAGTTTGAGTATGAGGTGAGTAAGAAAAAAAAATGATGGAAGAGAGAGAAAGTTATGCCAAGTGGAATCTCAACTGTGGAAATGGCTGAGTGACTTATGGAAAAGCTAGACCCAACATTGAATGTTAATTTACATGTAGTTCTGTAATATAAAAACATCTGTCTTCCCAGAACTATAGTAAAGACTGTAGGTGGATGGTTTGCTTCCTATGAAATAAGAGATAAGGGCAGAGACCATTGCTTGAGTTTATGTAGAAAATGGACAATGAGTTGGATAGTAATATAGGTTGCCAGATAAAATATAGGACACCTCATTCAATTTGAATTTCAGAGAAGCAGTGAACACCCTTTTAGTGTTAAGTATGTGTTACACAATATTTGAAATATCTGACATTTAAATTTAACTAGATGGCCTTGCACTTTGACCTGCTGAATGTGGTGACCTTATGATAAACCCTAAACTGGTTTATGAGCATCAGAAGCTGAGGGCTGCGGGCGATCATAAGAATGTTAGTTTTGAGTTGGTAGAAATCTTGGCAAAGACATCCCACTTCAGTTGAGCTGAGGCATCTTGTTTGCATTTGGTTTGAATCAGAACGGCTTTTTCATTATTCTCCATTTTTCAATTTTCTTGGGTCTCCCACTTTCCCCTCCCCCATTTGCCTTGGCCTTCCCTGGATTTTTTAAAGTGAACTTTTGCTCAACCTTGTGTGTGCTGTTTTTCAGTATGTTCCAGTCCTAGCGAAAGAAAAGCTCTTAGTCTTAAATTTAAATTCGTTGGTATTTCAGAAAAGGCTCTTATTTATTTACCGTTTTCTAGTATACCACAGCATTAGAGATATGGTCATAAATTTACATTTCTAAAGTGCTCTCAGCCTTCTGAATTTTGTGATAGACAATTTCCTGGGGCAAGAAATGGAGTTAACCCAGGGTGTGGTGAGAAAAACTTGGGGGTGGAGATGAAAAACAAGAGCAAAATGAAAACAAGAATTTCATCTGAAATCAGCCCCTATCAACAATGCTGTCTCTCCCTATGCCTGAGACAAAGGGCCTTTATCAGATGGCATGGTGAATAGGCAGGGCCTTCTCTCAAAACTGCCAAGTCTGTTTATGTATCTATTATTTCCTTTGAAAATTGCCTGAAGTGGAGCCTTGTGAAGAATTTCTGAAGCATTGCCTCAAACCATTCCCAAGGTTGGGTTCTAATGGAAGTGCAGAAAGAACAAAGGACAGGCACCAGAATGTTCTTTTATTGCTTGCATGACAAAGAGGAAAGAAAAAGAGAGGAATGGGATAGACCAGTGGTTCTCCAAGTATGGTAGCTGAACCAGGTTCATCCACGACACTAGGGAACTTACTAGGACTGTAGAATCCCAGCCCAGACCTACTAAATCAGCAACTCTGAGGACCAGGGTCCGTCCAGCTTGTGGTTTAACAAGCCAGCCAGGTGATTCCAATATCAGCTAAACTCTGCGATCCACAGGTGCAGACGTTTTACCTCTTTAATCTTAATTTAAAAAACCTCATCTTCTCTACCCGAGCCCAACACTTCTGCCCGGGACACGGAATGACCTAGACGTGCAGGACTGGGCTGTCAGCACCAGGTAGGAGAAGGGTTTTTGTTTTGTTTTGTTTTGTTTTGTTTTGTTTTTTGCCTGGAAGTCTTTTTCTTTAGTTTGATGACAAAAGGGGACCAGGATAGTAAGGACAGAAGAAATAGCACAGAAATGAGCCTTACTCTTTCTGTCAGCTTCACAAAGTAAACAGTCATATAGAAGGAAAAGTTACCATTAGGTAGTTTAATGGACTAGTTTATCTCTAGACCAACAATGGCTTTAAACAGAATTTTCTATTTTTATTTAAATATTACACATTTCTATAATGGCTACAATTTATTGAGAACTAACGTCTGACATGCACTGCACTAAACATGATTCAAAATTATGTCATTTGATGGACACACTACTCAATAGGTACTAGGGATCTACCCCTACAGTAGGGGGTAGAAGGGGTATGAAGGGGGTAAGGCCCTTGCTTAAGAGTTTACAGCCACAGAACCAGGCTCTGAACCAGCTGCTCCTCTTAAGAAGCCAACTCTTTTTTTTTTTTTGGCGGGGGTCTCGCTCTGTTGCCCAGGCTGGAGCGAAGTAGCGTGATCTTGGCTCACTGCAACTCCACCTCTGGGGTTCACACCATTCTCCTGCTTTAGCCTCCCGAGTAGCTGGGACTACAGGTGTCCACCACCAAGCCCGGCTAATTTATTTTTTTGTATTTTTTAGTAGAGACGGGGTTTCGACGTGTTAGCCAGGATGGTCTCAATCTCCTGACCTCGTCATCTGCCTGCCTCAGCCTCCCAAAGTGCTGGGATTACAGGCATGAGCCACTGCACCTGGCCAAGGAGCCAACTCTTAACCCATGCTTCTGGGTCTCAGTTGCATATTGAGCTTGCCCAGGGAGCATTAAGAAATATCATTACTTGAATCCTAGCTGCAGAGAGCCTGGTATATTAGGCCTGGATGCAGCCTACACTTGTGGTTTTTATAAGCTTCCCTAGCATTCCAGTGCAGAGCCAGAGCTGAGGGCCACTGTCTTACTAAGCCTGTCACTTTCCTCTTGGTGCCTTTAGCTAAGTGGATCTCAACCTTGGATGCAAATTAGAATCGCCTGTTTCCTCTTTAAACCATAGCAGTGCTCGGGCCCATTTCCTGAGATTCAGATTTAATTGACCACAGGTGGCCCAAGCATTGCATTGTTCTGATGTGAAGCCAGGGTGGGCATCACTGCTCTGACTCTAACTGCTGGAGCTGAGGGGATAGAAACTATGCTGGGTTTGCGATATGGCCCTGACCCTGATGTTACCCCTGCTGATAAAGTCCTCAGCAGGAATGAGACAGGGTGGTTTCAGAACAGCAGGTGTGGGCTGTTTAGTTCAGGATTATTGGTAATTGAAGTAAGTGTTGTGTGTGAGAGTGTGGACACCTGTACATGTGTTGTGAGGACAAATACAAATTAAAAATAAGAGGCTTAGTTCCCCCTGCAGAAAATAAGAGAAGGGATTTCCTTTCTCTCTCTCTTTGTCAGGATACTTATCTCGGAAAACTGTAAATGTAAGTACATTATTTATTACTTTACAAAGTATATTTTAGAAATGATCTGAGCCTTTTTTAGAATGTCTTTCTCTAAGTCCTGGGAGCCATCTCTTTGGAATGCTAACACCAAGGGAGATAGGACCCTATCTCTTTTTCAGGTTATTTTTAGTTATTAATTTTATTTTTTTTAAATTTTATTTCTATGGAAGAGTAAGAGGTTAACTTCAGTGGGCATTTCACACCAAGTTGTAAAACCACCTCTTTTCAAAAAGACAGGTATTTGCATGATTTTTTTTTTCCTCTGGATAAAGTCAATTAGCTAACATAGCTTGTCACCCCAGTACCAAATAAAGTTAGGATCAACTATTTGTGGCAAATGGTGCTGTCCAATCCTCTTACTTGAGCACTAGTTATTGTTTATCTCCAGCACACATATGTAGTGGGTTGAATATGTTTGGCTGTGTAGAAGGGTGACTGTGAGTTCTTCCTGTCTTTGCAGTCTCTTACCAGGTTGCCAGTGATGCTCAGCACATTCTGGTTTTTCTGATGCCCCTGAATCTAGAAACGCTTGGCTGAAAACTGCAAATTATTTTCTCAATTTCATCCTGTTAATAATCCATGAGAAAGCTAATGAACATATAATAGTTATCCAACGATAAGAGTGCTTCTTTACTAGCTTTGTGGAGATGATTTGTGGGTTGGAAGAAGACTTCGTTGTTGTTTTTTTATTGTTTCCTCAACAATGTCGGTGTGATGTATGTACATGCATGTGTATGTATGTGTTAAGGATAAGGGACTGAGCTTAAGACTTCTGCCCTTCCCCCTCCACTTCACCTCTCTGCCCCATTTCTGCAACTTTTTATCACTTTTCATTTTAGTTTTCCATGCAATGTTTGAGAAACTTTGCCCTGGTTCTTTAAAAAAAAAAAAAAAAAAAAAAAAAGGTTTGAGCTGGCTGCAGTGGCTCTCACCTGTAGTCCCAGCTCCTCATTAGGCTAAGGTGGGAGAATTACTTGAGCCCAGGAGTTGGAGACCAGCCTGGGAAACATAAAGAGACCTTGTCTCTAAAAGTTAAAAATAAAAAAAAGGTTTGAACGTCAGTTAACTTAGTGTTTCTGGGGTCCTCCCTTCTTTTCTAGTTCTTACGTGCCAGAAATCTATGGCTCATGCTAGAACCCCAACCTTCTTGGGGTTCCCTGATGGGTCAGCATATCACTATGTGCAAACAGGGGCTGGGAAAGTGTTGTATCATCCCCCAGAGGAGAGGTGCTCCTGGACATCCTCCTGGTGATGATGGCAGACCTGTAGGACAGAGGACAAATACAAAGTAGAGACGAGGTGGAGGGGCAGTGGGGAAAGTGGAAAATTGGAGCGTGATCTACTCTTTGGAAATAGTTCTGTGTCCTCTGGAGCCTGTGACACATGGTTCCAGCCTGATTTATAACAGCTTTTCCAACAGTCCCAGGGTAAACAGACTAGAACGATATTTGAGCTTATGAGAACAGATGTGGCTGCATTTGCCTTTTAATAAAGACAGAGTCTGGCCAGGCCCAGTGGCCTCCAGAACTGTTTCTGCTGGCCCAGGAGAGGTATAAGAACATTATTAGGATTGGTGGGAGCTCTATTTCCTCTTTTCTTTTCACGTTCACCGTTGCTACCATAATTTTAGTGACTCATTTAGATCTGTGGTGGAGAGAGTGAATGCCAGACCTCCCAGATTCTCTCTCCACCCCTCCACCCACCACCCCAACAAAAAGCCACATTGTACTCACTGAACCCTGGTAGTGTGAATGGGGCCTTTATTCTAGCCCCATTTCTGAGTGTGCTGCAAGTTTCCTTAAGTGCAATCATCTTGACCTCAACTTATAAAACCATAAAACAAGAGCGCTAGAAGGAATTTCTGAAATGGTCTGATCCAACTTTATTCTTTCTCTTTTGCTTTATGTTTGTAAAGAAAAGAACATAGGACCAGAAAAGTCAAAGGACTTGTCCAAGATAAAGCAGTTGGTTGCACACTGAGCTGATCTGCTGCCCATGAATCTAGAAACACTTGGCTGAAAACTCTGTAGTTTATTTTTTCAGTTTCATCCTGTTAATATTCCCATGGGAAAGCTCATGGATATATACTCCCAATAAATGATAAATAATGTTCTCCTGTTTACGCGTCAGGGGAAATTAGAGCAGGAACTCACAGCTTGGCTCCAGTCCCCGATCTCGTGCTCCCAAACCCTCAGTTCAGGGTGAGGTTTGCTGTAGAATCTGTGCGTTCAATGGATGGATTTCCAGCTTGAAGGACTTTTGCCTTTTATCACTGTTGAAACAAATGGAGAGATGGGTATGGCAATAAGGTCGGAATCCTTGCTGGTTAGAAGTATTTGAGTCTTAGTGTTGCAGGTTTACATTTGCCTTGGACTCTAGGCTAAAATATAGGACTCTTTACCATCTAGTAGCTTCTCTTTCCAGGTAGAAAGCTTGTTTATTTTAATGTCTTTCCTGTTTTTGGGCATGAGTTTTCACTGCCTGAAAGTCTTTTTCCTTAGCGCTTGGTGCTTGGCTTACTTTTTGGCCTCAATAGATTATGTCTTCCTCTGAGAAGACTTCCATGCCCTGTTGCCAATGTTGGTGAGTATCTCTATTGCTTCCTGGACACATCTTATTACAGCTCTTGCTGTGATGCCATGTTATTGTTAGCTACACAGGGAAAAGGGACGTTGAATATTTCATTCTTAAATACATTATTCTAAGTGAAAGAGATCAGACTAAAAAGGCTAAATACTGTATGATTCCATTTATATGAAATTCTGGAAAAGGAAGAACTATAGGAGTAGAAAACAGATCAGTGGTTGCTTGGGAGTAGGGGAGGGATTGACTACAAAGAACATGATGGATTTTGGTGTGATTGGAACTGTCCTATATATTGTTTAGGGTGGTAGCTACCAGATTATATGTGCTTGTGAATACTCATAGAACAATATGACAAAGGGTGAATTTTATAGAATGTAATTTATACCTTGACAAACCCATCTATACCGAAATAAATAAGAACACAAAGAAACCAGCTCAAAAAAAAAAAAAAAAAAAAAGAAAGAAAGCCCCAAGCCAGTCAAAACTTCCAACTCTTGTCTAATAACTGGAATGATAGAAATACAGCCTTCTTTATTTCAGGAGCCCAGTTTTTATGCTTTGATAGAAATAAAACTCCAACTAGCCTCAAAGATTGTCTGAGTTCTCTTTAAAGTTAGCATGGAGGTCCCCACAAGATAAACACTAGAGCCAGTTATATCACTGGCCAAGAAGGGTCACCTTCACCTCTAGGTTCTGCCTCTTTCCTTCTTCCAGAATTGTGCCCAAGGTACAATTTTACCTTGTGAAATGGGAATAACCAAATGGAAGCTGGGTGGGTGCAGAATCCAAGGAGTTTGGGTCTGGTAAGTGAGCCATGATGCTGCAGTTCTTCAGGTTGTATTGTGTCTGATTTGATGGCGGGCCCAGTAGAAGCTGAGGGTGAGGCTACTTAGAAGTTCCAGGCCCAGCAGAGATGTGAAGACAGGGGTGAAAACCAGAGGGATTAGGTGACATTCTAGTTCCACAGTTGGCGTGAAATGGCAGGGATCAGATGGAGGCTGTAGCTCAGTAAAGCCCCTGGAAAACCCTATGGTTTGACAAGTGCGAGGATGTGATTTTTCTACCTGCCTTGACCAGGATGGACCAAGAATTGCACTTTACTACATCCAAATGCTGATGAAACTGATGACAAAAGCTAGAAGAGACAAGCCCACCAAGTGCCTCCTGACCTATCTCGGGGACACCACTTCTGAGATGCTGATCGGGGTCAGCTGACCACTTCCAGGATGTTGATTAAGGTGGCACCATTAAGAGATGGGATGGGCTTTTTAAGAAATATAATGGTAATTTAGTATTCACAGTGGACCCTTCAGGAATTTATAATTATAGATGTGTAGCCTAAAGAACAGAACTTCTTTAATAAACCCAGCTGAATCAGGGAACTACCGTTTGTCCTACTTATTATTACCCCAACTTTATCACTTACATTCACCCTGATTGATTGAATGATGCTTCCAAGCTTCAGATTCACTAAAGCTGCATTGTCCAATATGATAGCCATTATCCATATCAGGTCATGAACATTTAAATTTATAGTAATTAAAGTTAAGTACAACATATAATTTAGTCCCTAAGTTGCATTGATCACATTTTAAGTGCTCAACAGTTAGATGAAGTGGCTGCTCTTTTGGGCAGTGAGTATTGATAGGATGTTTCCATCACTGCAGAAAGATTTATTGGACAATACTGCACTACAGACTGTTTCCTCAAATATGTAAAACTTGAGTGATCTCTAATTGTCAATTGGATAAAAACATTTAGTCCTAAAAAAAATCAAGTTCATCTCATGTGCCCTATCACTCAGGTTAACCTTTCTTGGTTCCCAGGGTAATCCTGTCATCCTGCAATGATGGAGATTTTGCTCTCATTGAGTCTGTCTGGATTATTTCTGGTTCATGGACAATCTGGTTTATTTCTGTTTTCATATCATCTGGACCTCTTTCCTGGTGGCAAGTGCTGAGGAGATGCTGTCATTTTGTTCTGGGTTGGATGTCTTTGGAAATCTGGGAACATTCTGACAGATTTCTTCCTTCTCCTTAATGACCCAGTCAACTATAGGCCAGTCTGGATGGCATGGATGAGAAGATTGCCTGAGTCATATTCTATACTTCTAACACAATTGTCACCCTCAAGTTGACTAGTTTGCATCTTTCTTCCCTGCAGGTTTTTTTTTTCTTTCAGCTGTGTCTGTGCCTATATTTGCTTTGTACCTGTGGTGAAAGTTATGTTGCTTGCAATTTTCTGGTATTAGGTTGGTGCAACAGTAATTGCAGTTTTACCATTAAGGGTAATGGCAAAAACCACAATTACTTTTGAACCAATCTGATAGAAAACCCTCTTATCTAGTGCTGTGCTGGTAATGTTTAACAAATATCTCTAAGAGTGGAAAAGGCCTTGTGATTGGCTGAATATCATGATATAAATACTCCCACTGTGATGGATTTCAAGTTAACAACTTGACTTCTTAGAACACAGAGCTGGGAAGTTTTCTCACCATGCAGGCACAATAACTGCAAAAAACCTCAAGAGTATAATAGTAAATGTCATAAAATAGATGATAACTTTTGATTATTTGTTACTTTTGTTTTTATTATAATTTATTTTACTTTAAGTTTATGTAATTCCATTTCTAATAATGGCCATGTTTAACAACTGGCTCACAGAATTCTGAAAATTTAGGACTGGCTCCTGGGAGCTGGTATAAGCAGGCTCCAGATCACCACTGCCCCCCTCTTTTTACTGAGGACTTATAATTGGCCTTTACAATGAGTGGTCTAATTGTAATCCCTTTGTATGTATAGCAGCATTGAGGAGTACCCTTGAAGATTCATAGATTGTAGGAATCTGTCATTTGTGACCACTGTAGGACTGTCTAATTTTAGCAGACACATCTGCCATCGAATGTGAGTAAATGTTTGCAAAAATTTAAATAATTAAATTGGCCCAGGAACAGAAATCTCTGCCTCTTAAGAGGGCTTCGCCTGGCCTGCTTGAGCCCGTCTGAGTGAACCACATGTGTGCTGGTGGGGAATGCAGGTGGAATAGGAATGACTTCTGGCTTGTCCAGAGCTCTTTGCACTCCTGTTGATACTACTGCTTTGAGAAAGCTAAAGAGGTTTGAGTGCATGACATTTTCTGTTTTTATTTAGGAAGTTCAGTTCTGAAAGATGGACTCCTTTGTCTTACACTTTATTGCACTTAAACCTTCCTCAGTGCTTAAAAGTTGTTTACGAGTTTTTTTCTCTAACAACTGGGGACTCCTGAAAGGTGAGATCAAGTGTCTGTCTGTTGCAGTGATTTTTTTTCAGCACCTGGTATGAAGTCTGGTCTGGAGAAAGTGCTCAGTAAATGTGGGCTGAATAAAGGCTGAGTTGCTAGAGGCATGAACTGGTTTAGGATTGGGAGTGGACAACTTGCTCCATGCTCTTGGTTTAGGTTACTGATAATTCTGGGCATGTTATGAAAACTGTTGAGTATCAAAGGAGATCTCTGAGTGCTTTTCTGCTGTTTTTCTCAGGTCCTTAGATCCCCTATGGAGCAGGAAAGGAGAGTGGCAGAATAAAGATAGTATGAGCCTGTTAGCTAAGAGCTCTGCCACAAAGCCTAGATTTCTAGTTCCTAACTGCGTGATTCTGGGCAAATCATGCCTCCAAGCCTCAGTTTCCACATCTCTAACATGGTAGTAATCACTCCTACTTCACAGAATTGGCAAAATTGGATGAGACAAGGCATGCAAAATGGTCGGCACTCAAAAACATGAATGTTATTGATATAATGCATTTCCATTTCTTCCGTGTTGGGTAAAATGGAAGCAGTTTCCCTCCCAGTTGCATTTCTCAGAGATAACAATATATGGATACAACCTGGACCCAGCAGAACCATAGCAAGAACAGTTATTTTACCCCTTCTGTGTACCAGGTACTGTTCTAGATGCCAGGAACAAAGAGGTTAGTAAGTCATGCTTACTGCCTTTAACCAATCCAGAGATCAGTGAGTGAATGGAATATACAGCCATTTATCATGATGCAGTGTAAACCAGGAATTTTTTCACCGGAACAGGATTTGAAAAAGAAATTAACTAAGAAAAACGTTTTGACTGTGAACTTTGAGCAAACTTGACCAAACATCTCCCAGACCTCTCTCTTACAGCCTCTTTTGAGAGCTCTTGACTTTCAAAATCAAATCCAGGTGCACCCCCAAGATAAGTGGGCACCTCATGGCCTTTCTCTTACAGTCAAAGGTAAATGATGCAGCTGGATATTACAAAGCTTTCTACCTTGACTTGATATCTATGCCTGTTAAAGCAAGCAGCCGAGGTGTGACATCTCGGGGTTGTTACAACTTCGATTATTTTTGGATGGAGGCACTGCTGTCCTTATTTCAGTGCCTCTCAATTATGCCTCGTGTCTCAACTGCTCCTGAACCTTCATTCCATAAAACAAAAGAGATTGCCCGCTGCGGTTTTCATAGGTCTTTGTGGAGTCTCTTTAGATTTGGGCATTCTGAGGTCAATGCAGTGAGTGTTTTTTTCATGTATTTGTACTTTTCTAGTTCTCTTCCCAACACTTACCCTCACCCCCACCCAAGATAGTTTTCTTAGTTTTATGAAATATGCAGCATAAATTTGACAGAGGACAGCAGGAGTGCAAACATCCAAGAAGATACAACTTTAAGAGAAATTAATTAAGCTTTCCCCACTCTCCCTTGTGTGTCCTCAGTGCTCTGAGCCCTTCTGAAACAAACGAGACCCATGTGAATTGCACATGAGGTAGGCAGTTACCTCCTCAGAACAGTTTGGGCGGTGCACAGCAGGTAGAATTTTCATTTATGAATAAATTTGTCTGATTCCCAGGTCTTTCATATTCGTTTTTGACATTTTAGTATTTAAGTGTATCTTATTAACATGAATGTACCCTAGAAATGGTGCTACCCCCCAGCAGTTCTCCTCATTTCAGTCAGGAATTGTTAAGGGCGAGAACTAGAAAGATTTCAGGACTTGGAGGTGGGGGAAAGAGGAGCTATCAAAGAATAGCAAGGGCCTTGAAAGACAAATCCCAGCTACTACTGACACCAGGCTGGACAGCTGCATATCCTCCAAGCCAGCAGTCCTGTAGTATGATCAGCCTAGCACCAGCATTGACACTACCTGGAAGCTTCATAGAACTGCAGAATCTCAGGCTGCTCAAGATTTGCAGAATCAGAATCTTTGGGGGCAGCCGGGGTCCAGAAATCTGTGTTTGAATGAGCCCCCAGGTGATCCTGACGCACCCTAAAGTTTGAGAGGCACCACTGTAAGTCACTGATTCAGACCCAATTTTCTTCAACTTTTCAGCATAAGTAGCAGGTGTATGGTTTTATAAAATATAGACTTCCTCTGGCATAAGAAGATTTTAATGTGTGTACCCTATTGTTCAAGATACTTACAATGTTTTGCTGCAAACTTACAACATGAAATGTAATTTGTCTTACTGTGCTGCAATAGCCCCCTTCCTTGCAGTTCTTACAAAAGAGCAGCTTTAGAGACAAATCTTGTTAATGATAATTATGTGATGCTGCAGAAAATTTTTCATCATTCTTCTTGATCCAGAAAATATTGGCAGTGATTCAAAAAGATTTGTGTAGGCTCTCAAACCCCTCAGATTTCCTTATAGAACTGATCACCTGTTTGAGTAGGAATATATATGTAAAGAAAAAAAAAATATATATATATGGTAGGCTAAAAAGATGGCCAGCAATTGAATGTCTGAGAATTTCATTTGATTTTTTGCTGATAACAGGAGAAGTTCCCCACCCCCATTTCTTGGGTAATATTCTATTTGATGTGTTTTAGAACTCAGTAAAGCAAATTGCACTTTTGAAAAACCCCTCCAGTAGTAGAATTGGGCACAGGGCAATTCCAAGTGACTGGAGGGCACCTCAGAACATGGGAGAATCCTTGCTTGTCCTTGTGACTCACTGGCCATAGGACCTTGGATAAGTCAACCACTGATATGGTTTGGCTCTTTTCCACCCAAAACTCATCTTGTAGCTGCCGTAATTCCCACATGGTGTGGGAGGAACCTGGAGGGAGGTGACTGAATCATGGGGGCGGATCTTGTGACAGAATGGGTCTCACAAGAGCTGATTTTTTTTTGTTTGTTTTTGTTTGTTTTTTGAGATGGAGTCTCACTCTGTCGCCCAGGCTGGAGTGCAGTGGCACAATCTCAGCTCACTGCAAGCTCCGCCTCCTGGGTTCATGCCATTCTGCTGCCTCAGCCTCCCAAGTAACTGAGACTACAGGCACCCGCCACCACGCCCGGCTGATTTTTTGTATTTGTAGTAGAGATGGGGTTTCACTGTGTTAGCCAGGATGATCTCGATCTCCTGACCTCGTGATCCACCTGCCTTGGCCTCCCAAAGTGCTGAGATTACAGGCATGAGCCACTGTGCCCGGCAGAGCTGATGGTTTTAAAAATGGGAGTTTCTCTGCACAAGCCTTCTCTTTGCCTGCCGTCATCCACATAAGATGTGACTTGCTCCTCCTTGCCTTCTGCCATGTTTTGTGAGGCTTCCCCAACCACGAGGAGCTGTGAGTTCTCCATTAAATCTCTTTCCTTTGTAAATTGCCCATTCTCGGGTATGTCATTATTAGTGGTGTGAAAACGGACTAATACAGTAAATTGGTACTAGGAATGGGGTGCTGCTGAAAAGATACCCAAAAATGTGGAAGCAACTTTGGAACTGGGTAATAGGCAAGGTTGGAACAATTTGGAGGGGTCAGAAGAAGACGGGAAAATGGGAAAGTTTGGAACTCCCTAGAGACTTTTTGAATGGCTTTGCCCAAGATGCTGATAGTAATATGGAGAATAAAGTCCAGGCTAAGGTGGTCTCAGATGGAAATGAGGAATTTTTGCGAACTGGAGCAAAGATGACCCTTGTTAAGTTTTAGCAAAGAGACTGGCAGCATTTTGCCCCTGCCCCTGAGATTTGTGGAACTTTGAACTTGAGAGAGATGATTTAGGGTATCTGGCAGAAGAAATTCTAAGCAGCAAAGCATTCAAGAGGTGACTTGTGTGCTGTTAAAGGCATTTGGGTTTTTAAGGGAAGCAGAGCATAAAAGTTTGGAAAATTTGTAGCCTGACAATGTGATGATAGAAAATAAAATCCCATTTTCTGAGGAGAAATTAAAGCCAGCTGCAGAAATTTGCATAAGTAATGAGGAGCTGAATGTTAATCCCCAAGACAGTGGGGAAAGTGTCTCCAGGGCATGTCAGAGGGCTTCATGGCAACCCCTCTCATCACAAGTGTGGAAGTTTGGGAGGAAAAAATGGTTTTGTGGGACAAGCCCAGGGTCTCTCTGCTGTATGCAGTCAAGGTTCTTGGTGCCCTGTGTGCCAGGCGCTCCAGCCATGACTAAAAGGGCCCAAGGTACAGCCAGGGCTGTTGCTTCAGAGGGTTTAAGCCCCAAGCCTTGGCAGCTTCCACATGCTGTTGAGCCTGTAGGTGCACAGAAGTCAAGAACTGAGATTTGGGAACTTCCGCCTAGATTTCAGAAGATGTATGGAAACACCTGGATGCCCAGGCAGAAGTTTGCTGACGGACAGGGCTCTCATAGAGAACCTCTGCTAGGGTAGTGCAGAAGGGACATGTGGGGTCAGAGCCCCCACACAGAGTCCCTACTGGGGCACTGCCTAGCGGAGCTGTGAGAAAAGGGCCACCGTCCTCCAGATCCCAGAATGGTGGATCCACCAACAGCTTGTGCTGTGTACCTGGAAAAGCCACAGACACTCAATGCCAGCTTGTGAAAGCAGCCAGGAGAAGGCTGTACCCTGCAAAGCCACAGGGGTGGAGCTGCCCAAGATTATGGGAACCCACCTCTTTCATCAGTGTGACCTGGATATGAGACAAGGAGTCAAAGGGGAGATCATTTTGGAGCTTTAAGATTTGACTGCCCTGCTGGGTTTCAGACTTGCATGGGGCCTGTAGCCCCTTTGTTGTGGCCAATTTCTCCCATTTGGAATGACTGTATTTACCCAATGCCTGTACCCCCATTGTATCTAGGAAGTAACTAACTTGCTTTTGATTTTTCAGGCTCATAGGCGGAAGGGACTTGCCTTGTCTTGGATGACACTTTGGACTGTGAACTTTTTGAGTTAATGCTGAAATGAGTTAAGACTTTGGGGGACTGTTGAGAAGGCATGATTGGTTTTGAAATGTGACGATATGAGATTTGGTAGGGGCCAGGGGCAGAATGATATGGTTTGGCTCTTTGTCCCCACCCAAATCTCATCTTGTAGCTCCCATAATTCCCACATGTCGTCAGAGAAACCTGGTGGGAGATTATTGAATCACGGGGGTGGGCCTCTCCCATGCTGTTCTCGTGATAGTGAATGGATCTCACTAGATCTGATGGTTTTTAAAAATGGGAGTTTCTCTGCATAGGCCCTCTCTTTACCTGCTGCCATACACGTAAGATGTGACTTGCTCTTCCTTGCCTTGTTACATGATTGGGAGGCTTCCCTAGCCACGTGGAACTATGAGTTCTCCATTAAATCTCTTTCCTTTGTAAATTGCCCAAT
This sequence comes from Hylobates moloch, assembly GCF_009828535.3. NCBI lineage: Eukaryota > Metazoa > Chordata > Mammalia > Primates > Hylobatidae > Hylobates > Hylobates moloch. The sequence continues at coordinate 49,295,588 of NW_026652296.1, read as the reverse complement.
CTCAGGCATGTCTTTATCAGCAGCGTGAAAACAGACTAATACTACCACTTGCTGAGTCTTGGTGTCCTTTTCTGTAAAGCGGGATTGTAGTCCCCTCCTATTTTAAGCGTTTTTGTGGTGATAAAAAGAAAATGTATATAAGAGTCATTGCAATAATGATATACAGGTATGAAGTATACCAGAAAGAGGGTAGCCCAGGACCACATATCAAAATTCACCCTTGTACCCCAACCCCTCTCCTTCCTCTCTGCAGAAACAAAATAGTCTGAGAATTGGAAGGGAACATGTGAGATACACATGCTCCTGATCTTTCCAGGGATGGAGAGCCCTGGCACCCTGGTAGAAGGAGCTGGCTTTTTCTAGAGATCCAGATTGAAGTCTATAGATTTTGCAGCTACTTAGGGGAGGGTCATCCAGGAGAGGCCTTGGAGAGGAAATGCACCTGCCTACTCAGGGCACGTGATCTGTGGAGAGGCTCTCTGACCCCGTGACCCCGGTAAACCTGGAGAGGAAGCCCCAGTGGCCTGGGCTGCTGCTAGACCTTATGTGGGGAAAGGATTGGCACCTCCATCTGGAGAGGCCAGCATTTGACTTCCCATGAACCAACAATTTAGACAAAAGGACTAGAGTTCTGTAATGCTTTACCTGGCCAAGACATCAACTATCAGTGCCAGCAATAGGCAAGTCTTTTCACAGTGGCCAGGTCTCAGAGTAGTAGAGAAAAACTAGAAAACAAAACTTCATGAGTTTTCAAGGACACAGTTCAAGGACACAGTCTATCAAATAATAATAATAGATTCACAACATGGAGCTCAAGATAGGGGAATGTGCAAAGTACAGAAAGGTGGGATCAGAAATGGCCCCTGCTGTTATGTGTTTATAGTTACAAGGAAAAGAAAAGCAACACAATGCCACAGAGAGCACACAAAATATTTTCGACAAATAAACTTTATATCAGTTATTAAAATATAAATCAGTCAAATTCTCTCAGAGTAGAAAGATTATCAGAGTGTATAAAGCAAAAATAACTTCATGCTATTTAGAATTATGATACATAAAACAGTGATGATAAAATATGGATAATAAAGAGTTTATCAAAGATACACTAGGAAATCAGGTTAAAAATGAAGCTAAGGTGAGAATATTAATGGCAAACAAAACAAAATACAAGAATAAAATATCAAACTGAGAGAAGAAGAAATAATAGTAAGCACTTTATTCAACAGTTGCAAAAATTTATGTATCTAACACCATATCTGCCAAAACAAACTAGAAATACAAGAAAACTTTGACAATGCGCAATTATAATGTAATTGTTGATAAATAGCTTTTTGAATTCGAAATATCAAATAAGCAAAAAGTAAGAGACAATATACTAAAGAATATAATCAACAAACTCAACTTAGTAGAAACATGTTAGGATATGGACGTGGCAAGTAGTGAATATAGACCTTTCTTTTTGTAAACTAGAGACAGAAAATGTACATTCTTCCCTATTTTGATGGAGAATCTACTAGTACTGATCACGTATGTAGCCACAAAGAAAGTCTTAATAAAATAATCCAAAATAAAGATTTTATGGAACACGTTCTCTAATTAGACTCTATTAAACTTGAAATAAGCAATTAAAAGGCCAGAAATAACATTAACTACATGGAAGTTAAAAATATTCTTCCAAATAATTACTAGATCAATAAAGAAATTAAACTAAAATCACATACTATTTAAGGTATTTGGAAAATAGTGAAAAAAACATTTGGTACAAAAACCTGTGGGATGTAATTACAGCTATATTATGCAAAAATATATCTTTATTGCTTTCGTAATTTAAAAATAACTAAGTAGGTGAACTTCAAATTAAGAAATCAGAAAAACAATGGGAACCAATATAAATGAGAAAAGATGTAATTGTAAATTATCAAAAAAATAGAAATAGAAAAAAGAAAACAGAAAAAAGAATTTCATTGAAAAGACAAAGTAGACTGGCAAGTATTGATTTTTTTAAAAAAGCAAAAATGTAGAATATAAGATATCAGAAGGCAGAGAAACCATAGATCGATGAGAGATTGAAAAATTATTGGAGAGTATTATATATAAATACATGGCAATAAATTTTATTATCTGAAAAAGTATAATCAAATAAAATTGACCCAGCACAATTGAAAATATTTGATTAGGTCAATAACCAGTAAATTGATGGTAAAATAATTAAATACCTTTCATTTAAAAATATCACGAGGCCCAGTGAGTTTTATAGTCAAATTCGGCCTAAGTTTTAAAAACTAAAAAAAACTTCTCTGCAATTTGAGTGATTAAGGACTGCAGAAAAATGATGGATAGTGTTCTTGTTCATTTTATCAAACTTATATAAGTTTAATGGCAAAGTCTGTTAAGGTTCATATATAAAATAAATCTGTGAATCAATTTACTTGTGAATACAGATGGAGATTTTAAAAAATAAAGTGTTAGCAAAGAAATTTCAGCTGAATAGTAGGAGAATAAGATTGTCAAACCCAAATGGTACTTATCCAAAGAATTCAAAGAGATTTCAAATTTTGAAATATATTACATGGTTCCATATTTCAACAAATTAGAGGGAAAACCATATAATTATACCACTAGCTACTAAAGGGTTACTTTATAAAATTCATCATCTAGTCTTAAAAAAAAATCTAAGTAAAATTTGAATAGAAGGGAAGAAGTAGCTATGATAAAGATTATTTACTTAACAGAAAACATGAGAATGGATGGTAAAATCCTGAAATCAATTTTGTTACAATATGGAAAAATTAGAGATGACTTTTATTACTATGAAAATTGAACAGTGTTTGACAAGTGCTAATTGATGCAATGAAAATAGTAAATAAAATAATCAGCATAAATACAGCAAAGGAAGAGTTTCAGTTATTGTATTACAAAATTAAAGACTCCACTAAAGCAACTATAAGCAACTATTAAAATTATAAAGAGAACATAGAGATTGGGGGTGAGAGGGACTGGATAAATATATAAAATCGACAGCCTCTTTCTATAACAGAATTACTAAGTTAGAAATGGGAAGAAATTATTCGTACTAATAACAAAATAATAAAATACTTAGATCCTTCTCATTTTATTTAGTTATATGTCAGAAATGAAGAAAATTATAAAATCTTACTCAAGTATATCAAACAAGGGATTTTGAAAAATACCTTATTTTTGGATGGGAGGACTAATATCATAAAAATACCAATTTATCCCAATTTAATATATAAATATAATGAAATCGCAATCTGAATTGGACTTGGTCAAAATAATCAATAATTCCATTGAAAGACTAAAAAATTAAGAAAAGTCAAGATTTTGAAAAAGGAATGACTAGACATGTGGTTTAACATTTGTTAAAAATGCAAAAAGCTCTTATATTAGTTTTCTATTACTCCTGTAGTAAATTACTACAAACTTGGCTTAAAACAACAGATTTATTATCTCACAGCTCTGGAGAAGTTTGAAATCAAGGAATCCTCAAGGTTATGCTTGTGCTGGAGGCTCTAGGAGGTCATTCGTTCCCCGCCTCGTCCAGCCTCTGGTGGCTTCTGGTACTCCCTTACTTGTGGCTCCATCCTTCTGGTCTCTGCCTCTGAGATTTTCTGTCTTTGTAGTTTCCCTCTGTCTTCTCTTATAAGCACATATTTTGTGATGGCATTTAAGGCCTATCCCAATGATCCGGGATAATCTTCTCATCTCAAAATCCTCAAAATCACATTTACAGAAGCTTTTTATAAATTTAAATAAGGTAACATTTACAGGTTCCTGTGATCAAGGTGTGGATATCTTTTGGAGTGGGGGAGGTGGCATTTCTCAGCCTACTACAGCCACTGCAATCAAAACATTTCACTATTAGAGCAGACAAAGAGGTCAATGGATAGAATAGTCCAGAAATAGAGCAAGTACAAATGGGAACCAGAAATGTGGCAAAGGTGGGATTTCAGTTCACTGGAAAAAAAGATGCTTTATTTGGTAACTTGTTATCAATAGAAGAGAAAATGAATTTAGATACCTATCTTATTATCATATAAAAAATAAGCCCCTGGTTCATCAAATGTGCAAATGCAGAAGAAGAAAAATTAGCAGAAATTCTAGGAGAATATCTGCAGAAGTTTGGCCAGTAAGGGACAGACATATATGACCATACTGACGGTCCGCAACTTAGAATGGTTCAAGTTATGATTTTTCACCTTTACAATGGTCCAAAAACAATACGCATTCTGCATGCTACTCCACCTATAACGGGGCTATGTCTGGATAAAGCTGTTATAAATTGAAAATATTATAAGCTTAAAAATGAACTTTTAACTTAATATTTTCAATTTACGATGGCTTTATCGGGACATAACCCCACAGTAAGCCAAGGTGCATCTGTATAAAAATATAAAAATAAAAGACTAACATGTCATAAACATCTTTCCAAAGATCAAGATTCTAAAGTTAGACAATAATTTTCATTTTTCTTCATACATTTTATGTTCCCAGGTTCTGAATTCATTTTGCTGAAAGAGAGATACTTTCTGAATTCTACCAGCAGGGCTATTATAGGAATTCCTTAAAGAGTTTAGGCTAAGGGGCCTTTGAATTACAAAAAGCACAATTTCCCAAACCAATATCCATCAGTTAGGACACATTCAAGCCCTAGGAGACTATTACATGCGTTTTTTTTTTTTTTTTTTTTTTTTTTTTGACCTGAATAATAAATTAGCATTACTCTTAGAGACTAGAATTAAAGAGCTGAAAAATTCTTTCTTTCACTTCCCTTCATTTCAGAGGGAAAGAAACCAAGGCGGAGGAAAGATCAAGTTGACCTACCGATGTCACACTGCTTGCCAGCACCTGCATCTTTCACCTTTCAGTCCAGCTTCCTTCCCACACAGATACACTGCCCAGTATAAATCCTGGAAAAAGGGTCTCCTCCAGACTGCCCCAAAGGGTCTATTGTCCCTATGTCTTGCAGACTTGAAAGGCTAGTTTTCTTCTTCGAAGGGAATAGAAAGTGCCAGAACTTCATTGTCCACCTCCAACATGCCGCTGTGAATCTTTCCAGTCTGAATTCCACAGGCATCACAAAGTGTCCTCGACACTTCCAAATACTAATGAAGGATCTCAGGAATCCATTAACTATGCTGATGGATTAAATGGTCATGTATATCTGATAGGCTGACTAACAGAGACAGGAATGGGAAAAGAAAAACCCTGACAGAGGTTTGCTATTAAAAATTTCTCTAAGAGGCCTGGGGCAAACAACTGGCTTTAGGCTGGCATGCCATTCATCTGTTTCTAAGTAGGGTTAACACTATAGGGAGTTATTTTCAGTTTTTTGCTTGCATAGTTGAGAGAAAAATAATTTCCCTTATCTTTCCAAACTTAATGTCAGACAACTTGACAATCCACCAACGCTCCGTAACTAGAATGTCAGTCCAGACTTCTCCGTTTTTGGTCTATCACAGGAGCAGTGTATACTTCCTAGAAGCTGGTGGGGAAGTCTTATTTTTATATTTCCTGAATCACAGGGAGCTTTTATCAAGATCTGTGCAGCTCTTTTTGGTCTAATAAAATCCTGCTTGTGGCATCAAAGCTTGGGTTTCCCTAGAAACAGACCCTGAGTCTAGGATTGAGATGCAAATCAATTATGTGCAATTGTGATTGCAGGAAGTACCTATAGGGAAGTAAGGTGCTGAGACCAGAAAGGGGAGACCAAGTGTGTTAATGGCAGGTTATACCAGGGGGAGACAAGGCTCAATTCCACTGGGGACCTTTAGGGGGCAGTGTAGAACACACTTCAGAGTTGTCCCTCGGAAGTGGTGAGAAGCTGGGGTATTTATTTATTACCTCGAATTCCTCCTTAGCGGTGAGAAGCTGGGGTATTTATTTATTACCTCTAATTCCTCCTTAGCCGAAGCCTGCTTCTTAAGGTATAAACTCACCAGCATTTCAGCCCTGTTTGGTGGGAGCAGAGAGAAAGCCCACAGACAGGGAGTTAGCAGCTGCCTGCAGCGGGTCACCGTTACTGGGGCACCAATACCATTTGGTATAGTGACCTTCTAGGAAGATAATTCACTTCTTAGTTTTCAACAACCTTATTTCATAAATAGGTTAGGGCCTCTAACTTGACCTCACAAAAATAATTTAGGCATATATACTTAAGCAGAGTGTAAATACTAAATTCATTAATTGGTTAGTACTCTGTTTCTCATATTAAAGGAAATACTAGTTTTAATTAAGATTCTAAGTCTGTTTTTTGTTTTTGTTTCTATTTTGCTATTACCTGGAAAGATCGAGAATGGCTGGGTCCTGACCAGGAAGTTAAAGAGCGACACAATTTGCTCAGTGATGACATTTAAGCCCGTATCACCTCATGGGTGGGAAATGAGGCTTCCACAAACATTAGCTTTTCAAACTTATGAGTAATTGGAGCTGACAAAAGAAAATATAAGTGAAAATGTTCAGTGCGTTTGCATTGGGACTAAAAATCACCATAGTTATCCCAATTATGAAATCTGGCCAATGGGGAATGCCATGGTCCTTCCGGTATGTGTTTCTCTGGATTCTCTTCTATTCCCATCCTTCTCAGCACTTATTAGCTTTCCAGGGGCTAGACTCAAGAATGCAGGCGTGAAAGCATGATAGCCAATCCTATTTTGCTTTGTGTGAGAATATTCTCTAGCATTGACAGTTTGACAGTCCTTGTTTTTAAAATTGTGACAATTTTCTTCAAATCTGGACTTGCTCTGATATTAAGGCTGGCACCCCGATGTGTGTGCTGCATTGCCATCTGAGGCTTGTCTCATTGCTAGCAGGTCTCAAATTCTAGTTTTCTGTCTAAGATATAAGGGCAGAATGCTAGTTATGGGCAATTACAAAAATCACCTTGCTCCATTTGATTTATTGGAGAGATTTCAATCAAGGCTTAGAGCTCATCCCAAGCAGACAACTATGCTGACAGTATTTAACGATTTATTGAATGCTGCCAACTCCAGCTCTTTCTCTTTTTCAGTTTTAAGTTGGTGGATTTGGGGGAGTGCTTCAGATGCACTCAAAGCCATGGTAATATTTGGTAGATTCTGAAGTATGCTCGAAGCCCTTTTTTTTTTTTTCTTTCAGTTAGTTAGGTTTGTTGTATTTGCTAGTGTGCATAGATAGGAAGGGCTTGAAGTATCACCTGAGTGTCTTTAGCTCTTCCTGACTGTAGGATTGACTGCCAAGATGTTGTGATGCTACTTTAACTGGCGGTGACAGGGACACTCAGGAAAACAGAGTTAATGATGAACTTACTGTTTAATAACACAAAGCGAACTTATTTACATAGAATGTATACAGATGCATATGGGTTATAGGATATATTTTCCAAATATGCCAATATTATGTTTTGTTAAACATTTTTCATAAATGAGGTATAATTTACAGATTGAAATGCATAAATATTATGTACATGGATCAATGATTGTATATATCTTGATCAAGAGATAGAATAGTTTTATCACCCCAGAAACTCCCTCCTGACTGTTTCTAGCCAGCTCTCCTCATCTTTAGCCAATCACACTTATGTTTTCTATCACTGTAGAACAGTTTTGCTCATTCTTGAATTTAACATAAAGGAAGTCATGTAGAATGCACCGTTATTGTTTGGCATGTTTCACCCATTATCATGTTTTGTTTTTGAGATTCAACTGTGTACTCGCATGTATCAAGGTTGTTTCTTCTTATTGCTGAACAGTATTCAATTGTATGAATATACCACAATGTATTTCTCAAATCTCCTGTTCATGAATATTTGGATTGTTTCCAATTGTTGGTTAGTATGAATAAAGCTGCTATAAATAATCTTGTACAAGATATTTTGTGGGCATATGTTTTCATTTCTCACATAAAAACTAGTATCAAGATTGCTGGGTCATAAGAAAGGCCACGTATAAATTCACGTTATTTCTGGCTTAGAAATGTATGCTTACGGTTACGTGATTAAATGTAATGGATTTCTCTAGACCACTCCTAAACTTTAGAGTGGACCACTCCTAAACTTTATCTATACATAGTGTCATAGACATTTCTATCTATATACAATGTACTGTTCGGCAACTCAAAGTGTATGTTACTTGCTTTATTGGCGTGTGAGAGTGTAGTGTAAAGGCCATTTTGAGGAGAATATTCAATCTGTGTTGTCTCTCAAATTCAATTACCGTCTTGAACAAGAGAGGAGCCAGTGACATCAGTTAATACTTACTGTGTTGTCTTGCATACTCAGGTCTTCCCTAAGAAGAGGCCCTTCTTGAAACCAGGTCCTGCATGAGCTAAAACAGATGGCTGATGTAATCACCCACAAATAGTGTGTTGTAAAAGGGTGCAAACTAGATACCTTCTAAATGACCAAAGAAAATGCAAAGTCAGAAGCGATTTGCAAGAGCAACTAAGAATAGAGTCAGAGCTACATTATAGACAGTGATGATAGGATTCCAAGAACTGTATAAATTACTCATTTATTTAAAATTTTTTGTCCTCTCTCTGTTTTTTTCTGCAGTGATTTGTAAGAAGTTAAGAAGTAAGCCTCCTAATGAAACGGTGGTGGCAGTCTTTAGAGAAACCATATTTTATTCTGGGAGCTACACAGAAAGGAAACTAGGCATGGGAATCAGCTGGTGGGACTTTGGAATTTGTGGTTGGTCGGCTGGGCCTGGTGGCTCACGCCTGTAATCCCAGCACTTTGGGAGGCTGAGGTGGACAGATCCCTTGAGCTCAGGAGTTCAAGACCAGCCTGGCCGATATGGTGAAACCTCATCTCTACTAAAAAAATACAAAAATTAGCTGAGGTGGGTGTTGCACACTTGTAATCCCAGCTACTTGGGAGGCTGAGGCAGGAGAATCACTGGAATCCAGGAGGTGGAGGTTGCAGTGAGCTGAGGTCGTGTCACTGCACTCAAGCCTGGGCAACAGAGCAAGATTCTGTCTCAAAAAAAAGAAAGAAAAGCAAAAAGGAATTTGTTGTTGGCAGACTGATGGTGGGATGCTCTCTTCAGTTCTTGAGGCTCAGGCTAGGAACAGTACTATAAAACTGTCATCCATTGCTATGAACCAACCAACTGCTACTCTTGTACTGGTCTAGTTAGTCTCTCACTGTATCTCTCAGTGTTGTGTCATTGTGTGACCTTGACAAGTCCACTTGACATTTGGTTTTGGCAGATTCCTCTGGGAAGTTTTGCTTGGTGAATACAATGCTAGAGTTTTCTGCTGTTATTCAGGCAAAGGTGATGTAATTCCTTAATTAAATGATTGGATTTCAGTCTGTACTCTTTTAGCCTGTGAATTTCCTCATGAACATTGCCTAACGTGATGATGTAGGAGTTTTGTTGCTTGGCCTCAGCTCTTGTTGGCAATTCAGTTTGATTAAAATGTCTGGAGACTATCTTCAAGTAGAGTGGCCTTTGTTGTCCTTTGTCATTGGATCGTTGAGTGGACGTCTGTATCTCCTGGCCCTCTCCACTTGAACTGTATATCATTTATGAAATACTGCCAGGCTGAGAATGCAATCTCATCAGGAAGATTTGGTGAGATTAATTAATGCCTTAGTTGTTTGGGAGCTAGAGGGCTGTAACTCTTCACTTGCAAAAGTGCCAGCCTATGGCATTACCCAAATGTAGGTTACTAAAGGACAAGTCCTTATGTTCTGAAAAAGTATTAGATGTCCAGACTTCCTTCCTCCTTTGGTGGGAATTGCAGTTTTTAAAATTCAACATTGGATTCTAAGTTTCTCCCACACTTTTTTCTTTGTAAGCAGGAATCCAACTCAATTTATTTGCTCGATCTTTTGTCACCATATGTCCTCAGTCACCCGGTGAGAATGGAAGCAGCAGGCAATTTAATTTGTTCACAGTATAATCTTGGGTCCTTTTGAGGAAGAGCTTTTAGCAGCTCTGCTCCCTAATTGTGGAATTTACTACTGATTTCTAGTCACAGTGCCCTGCCTGTCCCTGCTTAAATAAACTAAAGCTTACTGCATTAGCTGAAGCATTTGAAACTCCTGGGTAGGGAGATGGGCAGTGGATGATAAAGGGGTCTCAAAGATGGGGAGAAATGTTTATTGTTCACTGCCCAGGTTTTCCCCCTGGAAAGAAGGATACACAAATTCTCACTCATATAATTCATGTTTCTGTTTCAGGAGTCTGCATAAGAAAAATAAGTGTAATAAAATAAAATTAAAGAAAACATTGGAGGGAGAAGCATGGAGAAGGGCAAGAGGAAAAAAAAATAGAGGGAAAAGCCAAGAGCTTGGAGGAGCAGAGGAGGAAATGAATCTATCTATTCTCTCAAATCCTTTCCTCTTACTTCTCTGTAACTGCAGTTAATTTAGTGGCTTTCTTAATTCAGTGACATCCACATATATCAGAGCAGTTCTTTTTGCTGAAATATTCATCTGCCTTGAGTTGGACTGTATGAAACATTAACCACAGATTTGGAAACTGACATGCGCGACGTTCCTGTTCTTGCTTTGCTGGGAGCCTTTGCCTGGGGAATCAAGGCCCCAGGGAAGGACTGGAACCCCTGCAAACCCCCTGTCCATCTCCTCAGCTGCTGCATCCATACCCCGTAGAGCAGCAGTTGCAAACACAGGTTAATTTTCTGGAACCGTTTCACCCTAAGTCTCTGGGATGCACACAACATCCAACATTTTTCTTTGTTACTTGCTCGTTTAATTTATTAACTGTAGGACAGAGAGAGAACATTTATAAGAATACTAGTAAAAGCTAAGTGGTAGAAAAGGTGAACAGATTTATGAATGTGATTTCACTATAGGCTTCCCAGGGGAGTTGGAAATCCTTTCTTATGTCTATACAGTGGGGCTATATGAAGACTCACTGAACTAGATGTCACGGCATAAGGTGCAAAAAATTTTGTGAATCTGAGGGCTTCCAATGACCTGCATTAGGGGCATAAGATGACATGATGAGTAAAGATTTCAGCTTTCAAGGAGGTAGAAGGAAATGGTTGATGGTACTTACTTACATACATACACACACACACACACACACACACACACACACACACACACACACTCTTTACATCAAGAAGTTAACACCTGGCATCTTTTTCACAGTGAGAAGATTCTGGAGGCCAAGCAGGTACCTGGGGTTCTGAAGCTCTCTATTCAGCCTCTTGAGGAATCTGAGTATTTATAAGGCTTTGGGGATTAAGGGCAGCATCTTTTTTCACAGCTGAGCTTAGAGCCCTCTTACAACAGGAGCCCCTGTTATAATGTGTGAAGAAAGTCTCCACCTTGCACAGAAAGCTGCGATGAATCCATGGTGAAGGAGTTTCCTCATTTATAATTAAGTTCAAGAAGCAGACTAGTGTGTTCTTTCTCAGATAAAGGAATGGCCTTCATGCTGTAACCCTACACTACTATTAGGTGTCAGAGTCCTTTTAAAGATGAGATGGACCAGACAAGTGAGGAAGGTGAGAATTGGATTAATTTGGAGGATAGGATAGCCACAGGAGTATGAGGCATGGGATAATTAAGGTAGCATCAGGAGAAGCCAAGAACTGAATCAAAGTCAGGCAGGATCAGAGAGTCTGAGAGAATGGATCATCCACGGGACTATAGTCTAGGGTGTAGGTAGAAATTGAGTAGCTCAATTAAAATGCCAAACTTAAGGAGAATGGATAAGGTGACCTGCCATTTTGCTCCCTGATACCCTCTCCAAGTGTTGACCAGGGTCTAGCATGTGGCTGATGCTCAATAAATATTCATTAATTGAATAAATGAATATGTGAAAGAAATGGAAAACTGTAGGGACAGGGCAGTATATTGAGACACGTTCTGAAGAACCTAGGAATATGCCAGCAATACATTGAGTAGAACAGGGCCATGGTACCCCTTTCGGCCCCAAGCACAGGGAAGAATGTTTTCATGGAACAAGGCATGGGTTCTGATGGGTGCTTGGATTAGAAATTCCTGAAAGGATGGCTTGATGTCAAATGACCCATCTTCAAGCTCATGACTTTTACATTCCTGCCGATTGGACATAGGTCTGTTATCTGAGCCTGGCATGGAGGAATCTCTAGGCCAGGAGCAACGGGTCTCAGCTAAAGGAATCTGAAGGGTGGAGCACTGGTTTTCCTTGATTTAACCGGCTCCAGGAAAACTCACATTTCACGGCTAAATGTAAGGGTACGGGCAAGAAAAGAGATTTGTTGTTGAGGTTTGTGCCTTCAAATCTTAAGTGACAGGAGGGTAAATGTGAGTGTGTATGATGTGTGTGCATGTGTGTGTATTTATAAGAGATTTTGACATAGTACACAGAAGGAGGAATTAGAAGCTCACACCTGCAGGGACATAGAAATAGTAGAGATGTCAGAGATGCGGAGAAATACAGAGATACACAGAAAGAAAATGAGAAACCAAAGAATAGAGAGTCAGAGAGAGGCTGATTGGAATCTCCCCTCCCCATTAATCATGTTAGTTGGTACAACTGAGGATGAGGTTGTTCTTTAATAATTGAAACTCTAGGGATCCACTTCTGTTAGATCTCCCAAGGTTTGGATAAGTTTTCAAAAAAAGAAAAAATATCACCTTCAAAATAGAAATTACTCCCTAAAAAGACACACCTGTGATTATGAAATAATAAAACTGTTTACATCCAGAAATATAGAAAATACATGCAGATGTGTCCCAGTCCCCCAAGATGTGTGCTGGGCAAGGAACAAGGCCTTGCAGGCTGTTGTGCTGAGGCTAGAGATTCTAGTTACAGGTCCTTTCCTAAGATTCCCTTATACCTCTACGTCCATGTAGACACCTGACACTGTGGTAACTGAAAAAAATATTTATGGGTCGAATGCGGTGGCTCACGCCTGTGATCTCAGCACTTTGGGAGGCTGAGGGGGGTGGATCACCTGAGGTCAGGAGTTCAAGACCAGCCTGGCCAACATGACAAAACCCCATCTCTACTAAAAGTACAAAAATTAGCCAGGCGTGGTGGTGCATGCCTGTAATCCCAGCTACTTGGGAGGCTGAGGCAGGAGAATCTGTTGAACATAGGAGGCAGAAGTTGCAGTGAGCCGAGATTATGCCACTGCACTCCAGCCTGGGCAACAAGAGTGAAACTCTTGTCTCAAGAAAAAATTATGGATCAAAACCTTAATAAGAAGATGCCCCTTTCATTGATCTCGCTCATATCCAGATAAGAGCTAAGCCAGTTTCCTTCCTGACTCCTCCACCCCACCTCAGGAGTAAACAGAAATAATTATAAGTTATACTGCAGGGTAGTCAGTAGGAAGTCTTCCAAGCCCAGGTTTTAATTCATCTTGGGTGATAGTTCATTTCACACAGCCCCACCAGACAGGAATAACTTATTTTAATTGGCTATCATTTGTGAACTGGCGCATGGTCTACTTTAGAAATGACACTGCCACTTTATTGTAACTGTATTTCTCTGACTCATGGTTATCTAACTGAGGGGAGTAGATCAATTTTCATATACCATAAAAGTATGTAGAAAAATAAAATGGATTTCTTTCCCCAGTCCTTTGTAGCTTTCCCACACAATGCTAAAAAGAAGGCTATCCGATTCAGTGGCCATCCACCTATACTTAGAATCCCCCCAAAGAAGATGGCCTTAGGAGGAAAGAACCAACAATAGTCACAGCGTGATGAAAAGGAAAAAACAAAAACAAAAAGCAGGCCATTCTCCAAGCTTCTTTGGCCCTTTGTTAACTGGTCTGACACAGTGAAGATTCCTGTTATCCCAATGAAAGCAATTGCATTGCTCCCATAGAGTCCTTGTTCCTTATTAGAGACATCACTTAATGTTCCCAGGGACTAGGGTAATGACCTATGTAATGGCCTTAGGAATCCTAACCTTTCAAGGTAAGAGAGGTAGCAAAGATATGCCCAAGAGCATGGATAGATGAAGAGGGGCAGTAAGTCCCTGTGCTTCCTTTGGAGATCTCTGTCATTACATTGCTGTGTGGACAGAAGACCTGACAAAAACCTCAGTGTCATTTTCTCTCTTTTTTCCAAGACCATTTTTGGAAGGGGTTGGAAGGGGATGGAAGGAGGGCACCCACTCTGTTGTCAAGAATTGACATCTTAGCAGACAGACTCACAGTGGGTAATTTAAATAGGGGCAGAGGAATCGTGTCAATTCTACCCACAATCACTCTGTATGTCCCCTTTCCTCCCTTAGCTGCCTGAGGTCTCTATGCAAATAGCTCTCCGACACCTGCTTAGAGACCCACGTCTTCTCCCTGCAGAAGGCAGCCACTTTTGGTTCCATTGAAGCATTTTAGTCACATGCATTTAGATTATGGAAGAGGTCACTTGCATAGTTAATAACGTTTTTTTTTTTAAACTAGAGAACACGATTTTCGAGAAATAGGAGGGGCATTAACTGTCAAAGATATGTAGGTATGTGTGTGGGTATGCATATTTGCACATATGGTTTCAATCCTATCCAGAATCTACATTATAAAGGTAAAAGCTTAAACAATGCTGGAGACTGTGAAGTTTCTACTAGTGCACACACTTTGGAAGAGTACACGTTCATGCATGTGGTGTGTGTGTGTGTGTGTGTGTGTGTGAACACAAGAGGTTATCAGTGTACAAATAGCCAGAAACTGTTTTTAAGTGAGGTGTTTAAACTTGAAATACGTTTCCTTACAAGAGAGATTATGAAAGGTAGATTCCCTGGCTTCTCATATCCAAAAATGAATAAGCCTATGAGACTATTACAGATTTACCAGAATTTTTTTTAAAGTAATAATGTTGGCTCAGCTTTTCTTCGTAACTTCAGAAAGTGTATTTGGAGGCATTGATTCACTTCTTGGAGGTCCTTGGGTTCCTCTTTCCTTTCTTGTGGTGTTTCTGAACAATTGAACATCCCTTACTCTCTCCCCAGTAAAAACAAGGTTCTCTCCAACTTAGCTCCTCATACAGCTGTTAGGTAATAAACGAAAGAAGTCTAAGGGGGAGGTGTTAGTTTGATGGGCACCTTTTCATGTGTTTGCATAAAACACACTCATATGTATGTGCAATTTTGTGTATATGGATACAGAATTACACATGTATGTATGGGGGGTTAGATAGGTATATATCAGACAGTATGCTGTAATCTGTAAATGTTCAAGAATAACCATTCTTAGGTAAAACTGGTATATTTTAATTTGAAATACTTTAGTGGGTAAAATTTTCTTAAGAATTATTGACTTGGAAATATTTTTATGCAATCTATTCCAACTATCTATTTCAAATTTATTTCCTTTGCTTTCTTGTTAATAAATGGTACAGTTTAGTACTGGATAACTGATTCATGGAAACATATGGGGTGAGGAGCTTCTTAATTCTGATTTTGTAAAGAGTTGTCTTGGATGTTTGCCAGAGTCTTCTGGTTCTAGAACTACTAGTTTTATATTCTGAGTCATTTATTTAGTGGGCTATCTTGTTAACTCATCTCTGGCTCTCGTCTATAAATAAAGTGAGTTTAGGTCCGTTTCGTCGTGTCTGTCTTCCAGTGTGTCAATTTACTTTTCAAATGTTGCTCGGTGAGCATACCTTCAAGAACTTGGTTGCCAATAGATAGACACAATAGAAAGATACAATTAACTAAGAATGCTGGAGACATCTCTGAGCAGTTATAGAGATAAAGATGTCTGGAAAGTTTATTGCCTTTAATTTGCACAGCTTTCTGCCCCCACCCTCCTCCCCTGCCTCCCATCTGTAGGTGTTAGATCTTTAAGGGAGCTTGACATTTAGCTTTGAAATGAATACACTTTTTTGGTTCTTAACAACGAGGATAAGTTTTCATAGGTAATTTAGCAAATGTCAAACTTTTCTAATAATGTAGATTTGATTTATATATCCAAGCTTGCTATTCTCATTATCCAGACATCTCAGAAGTTGGGTGGCTTTCAAGCCAAGGCAGCCCCCATCACCATTCACACTCACACACGCACCCCACTCACTTTTCTTTCTTCTCTTTCTCTTTCTCTCTTCCTCCCTCCCTTCCTTCCTTCCATCCTTCCATCCTTCCTTCCTCTCTTTTTTTCATCTCACTCTGTCGCCCAGGCTGGAGTGCAGTGGCGCGATCTCGGCTCACTGCAAGCTCCGCCTCCCGGGTTCACGCCATTCTCCTGCCTCAGCCTCCCGAGTAGCTGGGACTACAGGCGCCCGCCACCATGCCTGGCTAATTTTTTTTTGTATTTTTAGTAGAGATGGGGTTCACCGTATTAGCCAGGATGGTCTCGATCTCCTGACCTCGTGATCCACCAACCTCAGCCTCCCAAAGTGCTGGGATTACAGGCGTGAGCCACCCCGCCCTGCCCCCACTCACTTTTCTTTGCGTTTCTGTCTCTCTGTCACCTACTCTGCATTCTGTCTACCTCCACTAGTTAGGATACCAGTGGGTACAAATACCAGATGTTTCCTTTCCTTTCTGCTTTCTCCTTATCACACAAACAATAGCCACTTCTCTAATAACACATTTTCCTGTCTTTCAATGATTAAAGTGGGCTGTTAAGTTTGTAACCCAGCAATCAAGAAACATTTGTTAAATGCCTATTGCATGCAAGGTCCTCATAGTGCACCCTTCCTAAAGGACTTAACTAGCATCAATTTTCATTTTTTTATTTTCTGGAAACAGCATCCTGAGTTATTCTGGTGATCCTTCTCTTTTTCTTGGTGTGTATCATTTGGTTCATGTCAAAGTCCTTCCACAGTGAAACTGACTCTACGTTCACTTCCTCATCATGTGATTTAGCCTGTCAAATTGGAGCCTAGCCTCCCCTGTCCTCAGTGATGAGGGGCTAAAAATAGGCAGGTTACCTGATGAGGACCAATCAGAGCTTAGAATGACCATGAATCACAATCTCTTTCCCATTGGAGTTATTGAAAAATGAATTGTAGGCCTGGAACGGTGTGTCCATCTATGGGGATAGGCTGCCTGAGAATGAAGCCACCTCAGAGAGAAGCAGAATCAAGAAGTGGAGAAGGGCATACTTTGAGCCCCTAGAGCCACCACACTTAAAGGCAGAATTCTCCTCTTGGTCTTTTCTTTATTTTTTTCTTAAGCCAATTTGAGTTGAATTTTTTTGTCATTTGCGATGGAACGAGACATGTTCCTTTCCCCCAAGAGCTAGCGTGTGGTATGATAATACCAGGCTGTATTTGATATATGGGGCGTAGAGACACACGTGCGGTGGAAGCTGTCCCTATGAGTATGGAGTGTCTGAAGGCTTCACATCATCAAGGATGTGGAATTCCAGCCAAGCCTTGGAGGATGACGATGGTTTGGGAAGCCAGAGAGGGTCCTCACGTGAATGTCTGTGCCTCCTTCCACTCCTTTTGGATGCATTTGGTCTCCTCTGGGTGTCTTCTCTCTGTTTATCCATTCTTGCATCCTTTTCTCGGGATTCTGTCCTTGGATGACTTTCTATCCTGTTCTCGAGCTGTTGGTTCAATCCACGCCATAGATTTTGATTAACACCTCTGTATGCAAATAATTCTGAAATCCATCTTTCCTACCAAGACATAAGTTTTAAAGAATATGCGACATTTCCAACTGGCAGCAATCTTCACCTTTATGTCTGAGAGACCTCTCACACTTAATATACTAAGCTAAATTCATTACTTTCCCCAGTCCTACTTTTTTTTTTTTTTTTCTTTTTTTGAGACAGAGTCTTGCTCTGTCACCCAGGCTGGAGCAGAGTGGCATGAACTCAGCCTACTGCAACCTCTGCCTCCTGGATTCAAGTGATTCTCCTGCCGCAGCCTCCTGAGTAGCTAGGATTACAGGCACCTGCCACCATGCCCAGCTAATTTTTGTATTTTTAGTAGAAACAGGGTTTCACCATGTTGGTCAGGCTGGTCTCAAACTCCTGACCTCAAGTGATCCGCTGGCCTTGGCCTCCCAAATTGCTGGAATGACAGTCGTGAGCCACAGTGCCCGGACCCCAGTCCTATGTCTTATCTCCCTTCCAGGTTTTGGCCGTATTTTTGACTGAAGACACTCTGATGCCTGCATTGTCTACCTCAAGGAATTAACCCTGCGTTCATCTCAGATTCCCGTCTCTTTAAATTTGAAATTATTAAATTTGGTTTATTCTACTCTCAATATCTTAGAGATCTATATCCTCTTCTCCACTTCCCTCTCATTAGCCTTGTCATTTTTTAGCAGATTTTTGCAAGAGTTTCCTAGCTGGTTTACCTTACAACTTTCACCTTTCTGCTATCAGAAATATATGTATATGTGGGTCTGTGTGTGTATGTATCTATATTTATATTCTTAAATCTATTTTTTCTCATGTCACACCCATACCTTGGGTTCCCTTTTGCCTAAACAAGATTACATCTAAACTCCTTAGCATGATGTATAACACTCATCATGATCTCCCTCCTGAATTTCTTTTCTTGCACATACCATTTGCAAATCACCAATGTCCTCCCAGGCATAAGAAGCTAATTATAATTTTCCAAACACACTGTGTTTTGTGTGCAACCACTGAGTTAAAAAATGCTGTCTGCAGGCTTAGATGGGCGGGGAGACTAGGCACCAGTAATATTCAGGTAAATCAAGGATACAAAAAAGTCAAGCTGACTAGAATTCAGGCAGAGAGATGAACCAGTTTCTCCAAGGTGGATGGAGATGCAATCTTCCTGGCGACAAGATCCTCAACGAGGGGTTGCACAGTAGAAGATCATGTTTGAATAAATGAGGATCATAGCAGATCTTCTGGAGGTCTAACCACCTTTGCCAAGCCTACCCTTCCCTACAGGAGACTGGGGAAGTTATCCCTCTAAGTTTAGATGTAAACATATCAGGAATTACCTCCCCTGGACCAAGTGCCCCACATAAATCTTGGAGTTAAGCAAGGCAGATTCCAGAATAATAGGCATGAACCCACGTATGACTCTTTTGCACCCCAGGTTAATGCTGCTTGGATCAAAATCATTTCAGAACTTGGGCTTATCATCGAGTCATCTCTGGGGTCATTAGATCCTTAGGCCAACCAGATCCTTAGGCCAGCTATAGGGAACATTCTGCAAGATGCAAGGGTCCCACCTGTGGGTCTTTGCATGTGCCCTTGTCTGATCTGGCCTTTCTCTTTCCGTCTCTACCTGGTGAACTGCTACTCATCTCTCAAAACTCAGTATGGATGTTACAACCTTCATAAAAATGACTCTGCCCTTTTTTTTTTATTTTTTGTCTTTTTTTTTCTTCCTTTTTTTTTTTTTGGTGTGGAGAACGGGGTCTCGCTATATTGCCAGGCAGGTCTCGAACTCCTGGGCTTAAGCTATCCTCCTGCCTCTGCCTCCCTGAGAGTCTCTGCCCTTTCATTGTTGTAGTTCCATTGTTTTATATCCTCATTGTCCTGTGTACACCCCCTCTTGCAGGGCACACTAGTATTTCTGTAATTGTCTTTTGCCTGACTGTGTTGTATTTATCTTCACATCCCAAGGACGTAGATAGTGTCTGCCACTCAACAGATGCTCACACATGGTTTTCAAATAAATGAGTGAAAGAAGGAGTGGAAGAAACAAAGGTAACAGACACAGGCAGCCAAATATTCACAGCTTGCTTATAAGAGCTCATTAGGGATGTTGTAGAAGTGAATTTGTTGGTAAAAGTATTCAATTTAAAGGTCAATTTAAAGTATACATATGAGACAATGACTCACAGGGTTGATGTTGGAAATGAACTAGGTGTATCACTCAGTGTCAGTTAACTGCTAGAACAAAGAGACCCTCAAATCTAACGCCTTGGCCTCAAAGAAGTTTGATTCTTGCTCATGCAAAATGTAATGAGCATATTCTTGAGTGGATGGTTCTGCTGCAAGCAGTGAATCAGGGACTAAGCTATTTCTGTCTTGTGACTGTACTATCTTGGAAGTTCAAGCTTGCCTTGGTACCAGCCAGCTGGCTCTAGGGCTGGCAAGGAGGGCATGAAATTTCATTTAGGTTCAAGGGGGCTAAAAAATGTAGTAGAAAGAAAATGAGGCGGCCGGGCGCAGTGGCTCACGCCTGTAATCCAAGCACTTTGGGAGGCTGAGGCGGGTGAATCACAATGTCAGGAGTTCAAGACCAGCCTGGCCCAAATGGTGAAACCCCATCTCTACTAAATATACAAAAATTAGTCGGGTGTGGTGGTTGGCGCCTGTAATCCCAGCTACTGGGGAGGCTGAGGCAGGATAATCACTTGAACCTGGGAGGTGGAGGTTGCGGTGAGCCGATATCATGTCACTGCACTCCAGCCTGAGTGACAGAGTAAGACTCTGTCTCAAAAAAAAAAAAAAAAAGTGTGCATTTAAAGCAAACAGTAGCTCAATGGGAAATAATATTTGCATCTCCATTTTATCTATTTTACAAAGTCTATTTTTAAAAGACCTGTAAAATCATAAAAGTCATGTGGCATTATTTTTCAACTTTGTAAATGGTTGCTTTGCACTCATTCAATTAGACAGGATAGTTTAACAGCAGTGATACTATCAGCATCATCCTCATCATCATGATGACATCTTCACTGAAGGCCTCATATGAGATATAGGTCACTGCATCAGGTAATGCAGTTTCCAGGAGGCATAAAGTCTTGAGGAGCTTATCATCAAGTTGGGACGTCAGAGTAACTACATTCATAAGGTAAATCATAATGGAAGCCTGCATGTGCTTAATGCTAAATGAGTAGCAGTGATATTGTGGAGAAACGGGCATCCCTGAGATCAACGTAACGTACTCTCAGAAATATGAGTGTTGCCTACATCAGAGAATCATAGACTGTAAAAACCGTGAAGGCCTTTGGGGATGCCATACTCACCTCCTTCATTTTACAGGTGAGTATGGCAGCGTGATTTCTCCTCCCCTCCTCATCTTACGTAGGACCTTCTACTGAACCTGAGCTGCCCTGTCACTTCTTCCTTACCCAGAGAATGTGGCAGAAGTGATGTACTAGTTCCAGGCTTAAGACAAAACCTGGCAGTCTCTTAGAATTCACACTCTAGTGGACAGGCATGATGGCTCACACCTGTGATCCTGGCACTTTGGGAGGCCAAGGCAGGAGGTTTACTTGAGGCCAGGAGTTCAAGACCAGCCTGGTCAACGGCAAAATCCCATCTCTACATAAACTTTTTAAACAGTATGCAAGGTGTAGTGGTGTGGTGATGCATGCCTATAGTCCCAGCTGCAGTGAGCTATGATCCTGCTACTGCAGTCCAGCCTGGGTGACAACGCAAGACCCTATCTTAAAAAAAAAAAAAAAAAAAAAAGCAAAAAAGCACTTACATTCTGGGGGAAGCTAGCGTCACGTAAAAGGTCCATCACCTCTGAAATGACCATGCTTTGAGAAAGCCCAAGCTCGTCACACAGAGAGACTTTATAGAGAGTGGGATTCCTAGCCAGCTGTTAGCCATTCCAGTTCAGATGCCAGGCGTGAGAGAGAAGTAGCAATCTCCGATGTGCAACTGAGTGAATCATTCTTATGACCCCAGCTACCGCCTCCACCTGATTCCAAGCACATAAGAGACACCAAATGAAAACTTCCCAGCCAAGTCCAGCCAACTCACAGAAACATGGTTGCTTTAAGCCACTGAGTTTTGGAGCAGTATGTTACACAGCAGTAGATAACCAGAACAATGAGGAAACTGAGACCACAGAGGCTGAGTTCCCTTGGGGCATACACTATTTTATGCAGAGCCAGGAATAGAGCCACATTCTGTGATTCCTAATCCAGTGTACTTGAGTCCAGGGCTTCTCAAATGTTACTGGGCACCAGAACCACCTGGGGAAGTTGCTGAACACTCAGCTTCCTGGACTCCACCCTCAGATATTCTGATTAATAGGTCTGAGATGGGAGTCTGAGAATTTATATCTCTAACAAGCTCCAAGGTGGTGTTGATGCTGTCAGTCTGTTGACTAATTTTGAGTAGCTCTGCCTTACACCAGGCCTGAGCTAATCTCCCAGCACAGTTTAGGCAAACATTGGCATCTGCTGGTTTACTATTGTGCTTCTTGACAATTATCTGTTTGCTGCATTTCCAGGTAAGTAATTGAAAAGCACAAAGTGACAGGTATTGTTCAGGATGTGCCCAGTTGCAGCTGAGACCAATTTTAGCTCTTCCAGCTGTAGGCTGAAGAAACCCATATGGTCTGTAAGCTAGACACCCTTATCGGCGTTCTCCTGTCTGTAGGTATGACAGTGCGGGTCTCATAACCTTGTTACCAGAAGCAATTAGGGTCATCATCCAGATTTTCAGATCCATTTCCCATAGAGACACACGTTAGGAATCTCCCACAGTGAATTTAATTAGCAGGAAACGTGGCTCAGCCAGCGACCCGCAGTGCAGATAACAGCCATGGCTGCCCAGTGATAGTGGCTCCCTTTTCTGAAAAAATGACAGGTTTCCTAAAAGGTGGTGATGAGTCCCAGCCACACTTCAGGTGGGAATCTCTGTGCAGCCTGATTTCATGTAACCAAGCAACTCACATTTTCCTCCTATTGAATTTAAAGAACTCACCTAGGCAGAGATGCGAGTGAGAAAGGATAACGGATTGCAAATGACAGCATTAGGCATTTCCCCAGTGTACCTGGGCTTATTTTGGCCACTGGTGTATTTCTGCAGATGTTCTGCGTGTGATACAGTAATCATATTTACTTCTGGAATTGTTATTGAAGGTTATCTAATGAGTAATGTAGGATATCTAATAGCCCACATTAATGGCAGGGAAGCTGTGAATTTGCTTTAGTTTATCTCTGCATAAAAAGCCATAGGATTAGTCTGCTTGCGTTGTGTGCTGGAGTTTAAAGATGACCTTGTTAAGCATTAATGAAAGTCGTAGGCAAACATTTGTCAAGCATCAGTGGGTGAATAGACCCCTCTTATGCAGAATATTCATGCCGTCCATTACAATAACTATTAGATATAATGTGAAGAATTGATCAAATATGCTCCTTGTAATATAATCCTATTTGAGGATTAATGAATATATTAAGTACCAGATGGTATAATTTGGCATTGACTAAAGTTATTGGTAAACTGAGAATTTTTCATGTCCCCAGTGTTCCTGGTTTGGACTAATTGATGGATGTTCAAAATTTAGCCAGAGCTTTTACATTAATGGGACCCTGTGGCTTAGGGTAGGTGATCATGGCAATGAAACCTGGACTTCTGGGGAGTTCGTTATGAAAGGAGGGAGCTCTTGGGTCAGCGAGTGAATGCCTCTTATTTTTAATTGTGATACCGATTCATACTACCACAAGCAGCAATATTTGAAGAAGCGCACCCCTTATTTATTCATCATTTCCAAGGCGAAACAGTATTATTTTTAAGTCTCAGTGACTCTCACCATTAAAAATCACAGCTATTTGTTTATTGACATTTATTTGATCGCTACTGAAAAGACTTTTTTTCTTGTGTTTATAGGACCTTTGCTTCTTTCTCTTTCTCTAGTCTGTTTATGAATGCTAACCAATTTTTCACTGATATTTTTGCTTTCCTTTTTTATTGATTGGAAAGAAGTTGTATTTGCAAAAGATTGCTGAGCCTGGGTCCCTGAGTGACATCAGCAGCACAAATATTGAGGGTACTCAGGGGTGTCAGAAGCCATGTGGCCAGGCAAGTTGATTATATGAAGAAGGTTGGAGAGCAAAGGTGGGTTTCTGTGAAACCCACTTAAGTGTTTGCATGGGGGGGGTGGGTGGGTGGGGGGTAAATGAAAAATATTTTTCAAAGTAGGACTAGCAAACAACTCTAAGTTGAAGTTTTTGGTAATGTATTGCTTTAATTTACATCGCTTTATAGCCCATGCACATAAGAATTATTTGGAAGAGGTTTAATTTTACTAGCTGCTGAATGCAGTAAGGTCGCTAGCAACAGAGCAGAAAGAGCTGGGCTGTTTGCTAATGCGCTTGGGCCATACTGTAACTACGCAAGGCAGGGCTAGTGGCGGTGGAGTCGATAAACGTGCAGTTCTCTGGTTTTGAGGGTTATTTGTTTTACTGAGCCAATATGTTTTTTCTAGTTAACATTTTTCTGTAGTGTTCTGTTTTCGCCTGTGTTTGAAAGGCTTGTAAATACAGCTTGAAGGTGCTGGGGAAGGAAAAGGTATTGCCAACTTCGTCTTGGTGGATTAAATTCACTGTATCTGCTTGTTTCCCCGTGAAACCCAAACATGCTGAGCTTGCATGTCTTTTGAGATATGGCAGAACTGAACTTAAAACCTGGGCTTTTTCAGGTGTGAGGGCTCTTATCTTTAGTAGCTCCCAAATAACTCTTAAAATGGCCAGAAAATCTAATTTCTTCTTATTATGACCTACCCCAATTTTGTCACATGTTTTATGTCTGGAGTCACATAAATACTCTGGCCATTTTAATCAGTGAAAAAACTATATTTGGTTAGGAGTTTAGTTTGTTACTACTGGGAAATTTGATTTATCTGTTTTAAGCAACCATCTGGAGTACGTTTCTTCATATTACGTGTCATGCATACATTTATGCTGCAAGATCAAAATCCTTAAATTACATCCTTTTGAAATTTTATATATTATATAATGACAATTGCCAACACCACAACGATGTGATTGCATGGCTTTCAAAAATGGAAACATTGTACAACAAAAAGATTACAACGTATAATGAACAAGTTCATTTGCTCAAATATAAATGTGTGGTGAATAATGAAATGCATGCACAATGAGCTGAGATGAATCTTCTGTCATTAGAAATACAATTACATGTACTGAAATTTCCAAAGTCTAACAAAAGTAAATAGATATGTTGTTATGCGGCCAAAACCAGATTCAATTCATTTGTGAAAGTTTTCCTTAATTATGCCATAAATATATCAAGTAACTTATACTTAACAAGGACTATGCAAAAATATTGATAATGTGTGTATGTGCACATGGGTTATTTTTTTTCAATCAAAGGAGTAGTGTTTATCCGAATCTGCTCTGTGTATAATTTAGTCTCCCCAGGTAGCTTTTAGTCTCCTACTATTGTCACTTGACCTCACACCTTCATATCTTTCTGAGAGCACCATTGCCTTCCCTTATGCCTTATTCTCTTTCTAGCAAAATCATTTTGCAGGAAAAGATCTGCAGAACACGGTCATGCAAAAGGATGACCTAATGGAATGCCAAGTTGGCATGCACATAGCATGGCAGATCCCTCCCGACATTGTACTCATACCAGCATGAATTGGAATACCAAGGTTGCCACTTACTATTTGACCTTAGGTAACTACTAAACCTTCCTGAGTTTTCTTTTTATAAAACAGAATATCCATAACACCTTCCTGTGGTTTTGGTGAGGATTAAATGACGTATTTTATGTATTGCTTTTGATAGAGTGTGTTGTTCATGAGTTAATAATATAATTTCCTTTCCTCTGCTCTAATGTTGGTTCATTTCTTTTGCGTATTGCAATGATGTCTTCTTGGCCAAGGTATTCATCTTCTCATGTCCCTTTCCCTGGTATCAAATAGGATGCTTCAGCTGCAAGTAACATAGTATCCATCAAAGAGTAGGTTAAATAGTGATGATATCATATAGCAACCAGCCTAGAGATAGGTGGGTCTAGAGATGGGACGGTGGCTCAATGGTGTCATCAAGGATCCTTCTTTCTGCTCCCCACCTTCACCATATTGGATTCTTCAGCTTTGCTTGTGGTTGCAAAATGGCTGCTACTGTTTCCGGCATCATATGTAGCCATGACAACATCCAGCTGAAGAAGAATAGTGTTTCTTCCTTGCATCTGTTCCCAGGAGCATGTGTCTCATCCCAAAATCATGTAAAGTACTTACCTTGATCTATTCTTAGGTAGATAATACATTGCATGTAGCCAAAACGCCTTACCTGATCCATTTCAAGAGGGGCAGGCTCCAAATATTGACATTTATCCATTTATTCTACATATATTTATTGAAAGCCTATTATGAGTAGGCATTGGACTAGGTGCTGGAGGTTTAATGGGGAACAGGGAACAAGACAGTTCCTGCCTTCAGGGAGCTCATGGTCAAGTGACGGAGGCAGCTTTGCACAGACCACTTTACTCAATTCGGTTTAATTGAGTTATTTCAGTCATAATTCTATAGTGGGCTAGTGGTGAGCCTGGGGCATCGAGCTGTCTATGGAAGGGGGGTTGTCAGGAAGTTTCAGTGATGATGGCTATAGGACTTGCAAAGTTAGTGAAGGAAGAAGCGGGTAGAAGGTCATTCCAAGTTATAAGATAATAATAAATTCCACCATTGGCATTGTACTACATGCTTTACACATATCATTTGTAATCGTTACAGCAGCCAGGCAAGGAGGGTGACACTGCAAGGTCCTTTCCTCCATTTCACAGATCAGGTATCTGAGGCATGGGAGGTTAAGTGGTTTTTCCAAAGTCACATAGTAAGGGGAGGGGTTGGTATGGGAATTCAGGCCGGTTTGATGTGGAATATATGGTTTTTTTTAGCTCATCATCTTGCATTCTCATTGACCCCAGGGAGCCTCCTAAATTTGAAAATCAGGGATCAAGAAGGAGACAGGGCAGATACATCACCAGGTTGGATAGGGAAGTGCTGTTGTAGACTCAGTGTTCTTTTCACTACAAGCTTTCTGTGGACACGGTGGTTCTGCAAGGCAATAGTCTATACCTCCCTCACTAGTGATGCTACCCCTCAGAGCTAAGCCTGAGAAGACTGCTAAAGAGATAATGCAGATCTTGCAAATCTTACATGAAGAGTCCAAGAAACCCCCCGCCCCCCCTCGCCCCGCTGCCTTAGTTTAGAATTGTGTGGTTATTTGATCAGAGTGTGAACCAGTTGAGAATCTCATGTACTGGAAAGCCCAACTATATTTGAACCTTGGTTTATCTCAGGGATATTCCATTGCATACTTATATATTTTTTCACTGTGTATCATTAGTTTCTTCCTTTAGCAAATAAAACATAGATTTTTGATTCAGACATTTTAACCCTGGCTCCACAACTTGCTGTTTTTGAATTCTTAGGTTTATTAAACTTTCCCAACGTCTCAGTTTCCATTATTTGTAAAAGGGTCGCTATGGTTTGAATGTGTCCCCCAAAATGTATGTATTGGAAACTTGGTTCCCAATGCAGCAGAACTGGGAATGGGTCCTTTGAGAGGGGCTTAAGTCCTGACAGCTCCATCCTCATGAGTGTATTAATGTCAGGTATTGTGAGAGTGAGTTCCTTATAAAAAGACAAATTCAGCCCCCTCCTCTCTCTCTGTCTCTCTCTCTCTCTGTCTCTCTCTTTCTCTTTCCCTTTCCCTCCCACTATGTGAGGACACAGCAACAAGGCATCATTCTGGATGCAGAGAGAAGCCCTTCCCAGCCATTGAGTCTGCTAGTGCCTTGATCTTGGACTTCCCAATCTCTAGAACCGTGAGCCAAATAAATGTGTTTATTATAAATGATCCAGTCTGTGGTATTCTGTTATAAAAGCACAAAACAAAGACAAGGGTCTATTGGGAACATATTCTCAGTGTTATTCATAGAGTCAATGAGCTAATATTCTTAATGTGTCTGGCATATCCATCTATGTTAAAGCCACCTGCAGATTTTAACCAGGGAGACTGGACATTTCCAAGTCTGTTGGTTTAGCTAGCAGTGGAAGCTACACATCAGAATGACCTGGGGGAATTTTCAGGACTTACCCCAGACAGATTAAATAAGAATTTTGGGGGAACACTAGTGTTTTTGTAATTATTCCCAGGTAACTATAGTGTGCATCCTGGACCAAGACCCACCAAGCTAGGCTATTGCTTCTCAAACTTTAATGATCACACAAATATCCTGGGTTTCTGATAAAAACTCAGATTTTGCTTCAGTAGGTCTGGGACAAAGCCTGAGAGTGCAGTTCTAACAAGTTCCAGGTGATGCTGATTCTGTTGGTCCATGGACCAGACACTGAATACCAATAAGAACTAGGAAGTAAGACCACCCTTAGGGATAGGAATATGTTTTGCCTCAAGGCTGGGACAGCTAAATAATTTTCCCAAGCCCTGGTGGCTCCCTCTTTTCTGGAATAAAAGCTTAGGCAAGTGGACTGCATGGAAATGGACTACATATTTTTTCCTCGTCTATTTTCTCATTTCACAAAGCCAGCATGGGGTCATAGAGAATTTAGAGTTCCAGGCATGGAAGATCCTTAATAATTGTTGGATGAACTGAGATTCCTGCTGGATGGTTGAAGATGCTGAGGTGTTACTGGAGGCTGCTGAGGTAGCTACTGGAGGCTCAGATGCCATAGGATGTTACAGGTTATGTCTTGAAGACACTGTCAACCTTTAGTGGAGCTTAACAATACAGGGATCACTTAGGTCTCTGAAGACAGTGCATCTCAAATTTAATATGCATAGGCTGGGGGTGGAGTGGGTTTGGGGTGGCTTATTTCAACAGATCCCTACCCCTGAGTTTCTGATCAGTAGGTTTGTTTGGGATCCCCAACATTTGCATTCTAACCGGCTTCCAGGTGATATTGCTAGTCTCAATGATACCTTGGGAAGAATCCTTTCT
Organism: Hylobates moloch; assembly: GCF_009828535.3. Taxonomy (NCBI): domain Eukaryota; kingdom Metazoa; phylum Chordata; class Mammalia; order Primates; family Hylobatidae; genus Hylobates; species Hylobates moloch. The sequence goes on along the minus strand of NW_026652296.1, from coordinate 49,267,058 downwards.
CAAAGCCAGCAAGGGGCCAGGTGCGGTGGCTCATGCCTATAATCCCAACACTTTGGGAGGCCGAGGGGGGTGGATCACGAGGTCAGGAGATTGAGACAATCCTGGCCAACATGGTGAAACCCCATCTCTACTAAAAATTCAAAAATTAGCTGGGTGTGTTGGTGCATGCTTGTAATCCCAGTTACTCAGAAGGCTGAGGCACGAGAATCGCTTGAAGCCAGGAGGCAGAGGTTGCATTGAGCCAATATCATGTCACTGCACTCCAGCCTGGTGACACAGCGAGACTCCATCAAAAAAAAAAAAAAAAAAAAAGCCAGTGAGGAAACATTTAACTTGGAACTTCCCTGTAAACCATATGGACTGCTTCAAAGCAAAGACTCTCTTAAGGCATTTCTCTTCTGGGAAAAGGTACAAGGGTGAACCAGCCATGGGGTGGGGGATGGTATCTCCCCTAGTCAGCCTCAGAAGTGAAATGGAGAGCAGAACTGAGGGTGACACTGCACGGTATTGGGGTGCAGGTGGGAGCCATGAAAGGAGCTTCCTGAACATTCTTCGCTATTTGAAGGAGTTGGCCAGGTGACAGGACACCTGATTTCCAGGCAGCAATGGTGCTACCCTCTCTTGCTGGAGGGCTGATTAGGCTACTCTTAGGTAAAACTACTGAGCCTTCCTGTCTCCCAGAAGATCCTTTTCTAGGAAGGTGGGTATATGAAGGAGGAGCACCTTTCCCCAGAATCTCCAAAGAGGCTCTGTGGCTGCTGTGATGTGAACATCTGCAGAAGCACAACTTTATCTTATCAGTAACTGAATTCAGCTTGTGCATCAGCCTCACATTAAAGACAACTCAGTCCCTTCTGATTTAAAATGGAACCTCTCTGTGGTCAACATTCAGATGATTCTGGCTTCCAGGCATTTCTTTCTGAGTTCAAGGCCATTCTACCTCTCTCTAGAGGTTCTTCCTCTCTATGCTTCACAGAAGGGTGGCTGGATTCAGAAGACATACTTCTGCAATGAAAAGGGATCAAGTTATACTGATCGTTTAGACCTCACTACCTTTTCCTAGGGGGTTCTGGAAACCTCCCCCACCTCCATTCCCATCAGCTCAGGTTGCTGGATGTGCTCTGGCATCCACTGCTCATGTCTGTGACCCTGCCATGGCTTCCAGTTGTGTTGTCTTCATCTGTCTTGCCTGGTGGATGGTAGAGTCCCAGTCCGTTCTTTGGGGCTTTTTTTAAATTTTAATTTTAATTAATTTATTTTGAGATGGAGTCTTGCTCTGTTGCCCAGGCTGGAGTGCACTGGTGTGATCTCAGCTCACTGCAGGCTCCGCCTTCTGGGTTCAAGCAATTATCCTGCCACAGCCTCCCGAGTAGCTGGGATTACAGGCGCCCACCACCACGCCTGGCTAATTTTTGTATTTTTAGTAGAGACAGGTTTTGTCATGTTGGCCAGGCTGGTCTCGAACTCCTGACCTCAGATGATCCGTCCGCCTCGGCCTCCCAACGTGTTGGGATTACAGGCGTGAGCCACCGTGCCTGGCCTTTGGGGCTTTTTGGATCTCCCTGTGCTATGGGTAGCAGGAATGAGGTAAGCTGAGGTGGGAGCTCCTGACTGTTTTGCCTAAACAGAACTTGTCTATCATCCATGAGGCTGTCCTACAAACTGTGGGGTCTCCTAGAAGATTCTCCTCCCAGAGTTCCAAGCAGGAAGCTGAAAGCTGGGTGTCTCCTCTCTGCTAACAGATTCTCTCAGGTCCTCTCTACCAGCCCCAGTCCACAAAGGCTCTTTTCAGTCCCCATGGCTCAGGAAATGCCCCGAGGTCACACCCTGTCCTGAATCTTTCCTACTCGATGGCTTTTGGTTAGCAAACAAACAAAAATATAAATATTCCTTTCTCTCTTTTGAGCACGCTAAACTAAAAAAAAAATTTTTTTAATTTCTGGGTTTGCAAACGAAAGCTGCAGTTTTCACAACTACTCTTTCCTTCCTGAAACCGGATTCCAGAGACTTCTTTGGAATTAGGACCTTAGCTCAGAGTTCTTCGCTCTTCTCTGAATTTAGCTCCATCCCCAAACAATGGTTGCCTCAGCTTCAGGGGTAGGAAAGTTGGCAGGAGATGACAGTGGAAAGAAATAGAAATATACGGGATAAAATTTGAAACTACCACGCCACTTCACTCTCCAGGCCTGTGTGTCTGTATAGCTTCTGCTCTAACACCGCCACTTGGCTTCCTTTGCACTTTCTTCTCTTTTCACTCTCCTGCCTCCTCCACCTTTCCTTTTCTTCCCTAAGATAGCCCTGGTAGTAGGGGCAATGGGATTGAGCAAGATAAATAAGTCAAAGATATTTCACCTTGTCTCTACCAAATTCAAAGAAATAGCATTCTATTTTCCCCTCAATTGCTGATAGTACCTAAAAGTTCCTCTTTTTTATATTAATTTTTTTCAGCTAAAGCAAAAGTGAAAAATCAGGAGTTTACATTTTCTACAAAACATTTCTCTTGTATGCGGTTTTAGTTGTCAAGCTTGTGAGACTGTTATTGTGACTTCAGTGCAGTCTATTTATGTTTAACACTAGTGTATAATGTAGAAAAGCGTGCACACATCGAAAATGACTCTCTGGAACTCAGCATATAGGTATGTTTAAAAGCTAATACCTATATATAGCCAGCAAGGAAGCTCTATTTCAGTGTACTAACAGCCATTTCTGAATGCATACAGGTCTGTCTGTGTTGAAAATCTTTCCACCAGACAGCCAGAAAAAAGCACTGCAAATTTAGAATCAAACTATAAAAATGCAAGCAGCTGGCTGGAGCACAGTAAGGCTCAACAGAGGGACCTCATGAAACCACCAATGGTAATCGTTATTTAAAGAAACTGGCTTATTCTAAACAGCATACTGCGTTTGGATGTTTCTGGGTGGCCAAATTAGTATGGACAGAACAAGATCCTAGAAATTAGCTTTCTGGTAGGTTTCAGTGTGGGGATTATTTATGTTGGTCCATTGTTTTGTATCTCCCACTCAGAATGCTTTTTATCCAGTTGGCTCTTTTTTTTTTTTTAAAATTGGTTTTTGTTGTTTTATTGTTGGTGCTGTTGTTTTTGAAACAGGGTCTGGCTCTGTCACTTAGACTACAGTGCGGTGGCGCAATCTTGGCTCACTGCAATCTCTGCCTACTAGGCTCAAGCCATCCTCCCACGTTGGCCTCCCAAGTAGCTGGGCCTACGGGTGAGCACCACCATGCTTGGCTAATTTTTGTATTATTATTATTATTATTTTAGTAGAGACGGGGTCTTACCATGTTTCCCAGGTTGGTCTCAAACTCCTGAGCTTAAGTGATTCAACCACCCCAGCCTCGCAAAGTGCTGGGATCACAGGCATGAGCCACTCCACCCAGCCAGTCATTGTTTTGATGAGAAGCAAAACCTCTGTTAACTGTGTCTTCTATGTATCTAATGGGTACTTTTCCTGTATACAAAAAAGAGAAGAATGGTCAGAGGTTCTGGGATGCTGGTCAAGTTCTAGTCCTTGATCTGGATGGTGATTACATAGGTTACATTATTTTAAAATTTTGATTTGTCATTTTTCTCTTCGTATATTCTGTTTAATAAAACAGCTTTCTGTTCAACAAAACAGCTTTAGAAATTCAGAAAATTGAAACACAGCTATAAAATCTCTTTCATATGGTTTATACATAAGAGATCGTTTTATAATTAACTTCAAAGGCAGGAAATCTCAGGGTAATTGGTAAGTGTATTGGTACATGAAATAGTTGAGATGAAAGGAATTTAAGAACAGTATAATCCACTCTCTCCTCTCTGCTAGTGAGAAAGAGGAGAACCAGAGAGTCAAGGGACTTATTCAAGAAATTCTGGCTAATTTATGGTGGAAGCAGAATTTCAATCCAGTGCCACATTTTCTACTATGCCATTCACGTAGGACCATGAGGAACCTGTACCGATAAAAACAAAAGCTATCATCTATTATTTATTTATTATTTATTATTTTTTGAGACAGGGTCTCATTTTGTCACTCAGGCTGGAATACAGCGGCATAGTCACGCCTGAGTGCAGCCTCGACCTCCTGGGTTCAAGCAGTCCTCCCACCTCGGCCCCCCGAGTAGCTGGGACTACAGGCATATGCCACCATGCCCAGCTATTCTTTTAAAGTTTTTGTAGAGGTAGGATCTCCCTACGTTGCTCAGGCTGGTCTTGAACTTCCTAGGCTGAAATGAGCTTCCTACCTTTGCCTCCTAAACTGCTGGGATTACAGGCGTGAACCACCACACCCTGCCAAAAGCTATAATTTATTGAGCACCAAACACTATATATGCATGATCTCATCTCATCCATAAAACACTCCTGTTGAGAGATAGGATTTTCATTCCCATTTTTCAGATCAAGAAACTGAGGCTTCTCTAGGTAAGCGGCTTAGTCGAAGTTGCAGAGTGAGCAAGTGTCAGAGCTAGGATTGGAACCTACATCTCCCTGATTCTTGACTTTTCCTTCATAACATTCTCCTATAGTGTCTTTTTTTTACAATAAAAATTTTGTGTTTGGATTTTATTTCCTGACTCAAGTTTTACTTTTTCCTTTTTGTGTGAAGCATTGAATATAGTAGGAAAAAGGGCAAGGTTTTTCAGGCATGTATATAAATAACTAGAAAATGTTTCCATTCATTTCTTTTTTGTATACATATAAAAAATGTATACTTCTGGCCGGGCACTGTGGCTCACGCCTGTAATCTCAGCACTTTGGGAGGCCAAGGTGGGCGGATCACCTGAGGTCAGGAGTTCAAGACCAGCCTGGCCAACATGGTGAAACCATGTCTCTACTAAGAAATACAAAAATTAGCCGGGCGTGGTGGCAGGCGCCTATAATCCCAGCTACTCGGGAGGCAGAGGCAGGGAGAATTGCTTGAACTCAGGAGGCAGAGGTTGCAGTAAGCTGAGATCATGCCACTGAACTCCAGCCTGGGTGACAGAATGAGACTCTGTCTCAAATAAAATAAAATAGTAAAAAAGTATACTTCTTTTTCTTTGGATATTAGAGCCAACATTCTATCTGCTTAGGTAGGGATTTCACCAAACTTCAGTATATTTAACCATGATATTAAATCAGTGAGCACAGATGCTGCTACAAAGAACTTGTTCATGACATAAAGACCTCTTCAGTTCTTGAAATAGAACTTAACAAGTTTCTGTAGTGGATTAAAATAAACTGGGAGTGGCATCCTATCTTGATATCATATCCTTTACCCACATCAGTTTAGGAAAGCAAGTCCTGTGCCTTGAGGGTACCAGCCACCGCCCTGCATTAAGCCAGACACTTCTCTCCAGAATTATGAGCCTCGTGCAGTGCTCTGTGAATATAGGTGCTTCCTGGGTGATTTCGTGAAGGCCTTGTGATGGGGTATACACTAAATGCTCTCATTACTGAGCTATAATGACCGGAAGTAATTTTCTCTCAGCATCAGGGACCACAGAAAACTTGTTTTGTGCCTGTTATTAGTCTACATTAGAAGAGAAATTTATTTGCTCGAGGAAAGTTATGAAAATACCCTAATTCAATATTTGTGTGAGAAATAATAAAATTGGTAAGTTACAGGTGAGCAAGAGCAGCGAACTCTTTTGTTTCTTCCTTCTGGGACCCACTGCAGATTTCCAGTGTTTACTGTGTTGCTGCTTCTTAGATGAATGATTCGTCTATTTGGTGTGGGATTAACTACACATGTTCTTGGCAAAGAAGGCAAAATGCAGCCAAAAGATCTTCCATCCTGCTGGAATATTGCCATTCATAGTGCTGCCATTCATGTGTGTGTTTTATCTCCAAGTGATCAAAGCTCTGTTTTGTAGAGGACGGTCTTGATTTTTGATTTGTCAACTAAAAATAAAATATTATTCTTGGAGCTACTGATGCTGATGCTTACCTTTTCCCTAACTAATCTCTTCACACAAGTAGTTTAACGGGTTCTCAGGAAGCCTAAGATAAGTACACATTAATTGTATCTTGCCTTGACTTTCACAATGAAATGCACCATAATTTTCTCATACTCCTTCGAGAGTCTTTCTGGTGTGTTGTTTTCTTTTCTGCTTTTTTGCCCCTAAAGAAATTCTCCAATGTACAAATTTCTTTTCTTTGGGCTGTACATGTTCTCCTTCAGTGATCTCATTGGCTGTCTAGCCCAGTGCTTCTCAAACTTCAGTGCACGTGGAATCATCTGGAGACTCTGTTAAAATTCAGACTGTGGGCTTCATTTCAGAGACTCTGATTCAGTGGGTCTGGGATAGAGCTGAGAAAGTGAATTTCTCATATTCTTCCAGATGATGCTACTGGTCGGTGGCAGCATGTGGAGTGGCACTGCTCTAACCCAGATGATCATTACTAGGTAAATAATATCAACTTATAGATCTTTCTCCAGAGTTCCAAATTGATGATTTATTTTTTATTTTGTCTTTAAACATTTTATTTTTATTTTGTTATTTAAACATTTATTTTAGGTTTCAGGGGTACATGCGTAGGTTTGTTATATAGGTAAACTCATGTCATGGAAGTTTGATGTACAGGTTATTTTGTCACCCAGGTACTAAGCCTAGTACCCAGTAGTTATTTTTCTCTGCTCCTCTCCCTCCACCCTCTTTAGGCCCCAGTCTCTATTGTTCCCTTCTATGTGTCCATGTGTTCTCATTATTTAGCTCTCACTTATAAGTGCGAACATGCGATATTTGGTTTTCTGTTCCGAGATTAGTTTGCTAAGGATAATGGCCTCCAGCTCCATTCCTACTCCTGAAAAGGATATTACGTCTTTTCTTTTATGGCTGCATAGTATTCTGTGGTGTATATATACCACGTTTTCTTTATCCAGTCTACAGTTGATGGGTATTTAGGTTGATTCCATGTCTTTGCTATTGTGAATAGTGCTGCAGTGAACATACGTGTGCATATGTCTTTATGGTAGAATGATTTATATTCCTTTGGGGTATATACCCAGTAATGGGATTGCTAGGTCAAATGGTGGTTGTTTTTAGCTCTTTGAGAAATTGCCACTCTGCTTTTTACAATGCTTGAACTAATTTATACTCCCACCAATAGTGTATAAGCATTCCCTTTTCTCCACAACCTTGCTAGCATCTGTTGTTTGTTTGACTTTTTAATAATAGCCATTCTTTCTGACTGGTGTGAGACGGTATCTCCTTGTGGCTTTGATTTGCATTTCTCTAATCGCCAGCGATGTTGAGCTTTTCTTCATATACTTGTTGATTGCATGTGTGTCTTCTTTGGAAAAGTGTCTGTTCATGTCCTTTGCCCACTTTTTAATGGGGTTGTTTTTTCTTGTTAATTTGTTTGTTAGAGATGCTGGATATTAGACCTTTGTCAAATGTGTAGTTTGCAAATATTTTCTCCCATGCTGTAGGTTGTCTGTTGATAGTTTCTTCTGCTGTGCAGAAGGTCTTTAGTTTAATTAGTTCCCATTTATTAATGTTTGCCTTTGTTGCAGTTGCTTTTAAAACTTACGTTTTAAACTCCCTAGAGGGCTGTATGGGCTGACCTGTCAGGGTCTCAGAAGTAAGACGGCCCTTGTCCTTACCATCCAGTGATTGCTTTCCTGTGCCTGCTAACAGTGCCTCTTTCATCCCAGGTATCCAAACTTGAGACTTCAAAGTCTACTTGCCCAACTCTTATTCTTTTGCTTTTGTTCGGTTGGGTACCAAATCCAGCAGAACCCACCATATCAATGACCGCCATAGATAGTTCACTGCCACAAACACTTCTGTAGCTCTGGAAGTCTTCTCCCATATTTTCTGTTTATAGGGACCAAGGAAAAATCTCCTCTTTAATCTCTGAAGTTTTACTAAAAATCAATGCACATGAGGCAGATTAACAGGAGAAAAGGCATACATTTATTAACATGCACACCTGAGCACAAGAGTCATAGAAAGTATGAAAACTCAAAGAAAGTTCCAGATGGTTGATGCTTTCATATCATCATGAGGTTACAGAAAGAACAGAGGCTTGGGGAATGGCAAGGCAGATTATGGGAAAGAGAGAAAAAGGCGTCAGGCAAAGGTGGTCACAGGTAGCAGCTCTCAGAAAGAATAGATGGTAGCCTGTGGTTGGTTAATTTTTTCTACATCCAGATAAAGGGAAGGGCCTCAGAGAAAAGCCTGGCTATTTATTTCACTAATGTAGATTTTTCTTTTTTTGAGATGGAGTCTTGCTCTGTCACCCAGGCAGGAGTGCAGTCGTGAGATCTCAGCTCACTGCAACCTCCGCCTCCCGGGTTCAAGTGATTCTCCTGTCTCAGCCTCCTGAGTAGCTGGGACTACAGGCACACACCACCACACTGGCTTCTTTTTGTATTTTTAGTAGAGACAGGGTTTCACCATATTGGTATGGCTGGTCTCGAACTCCTGACCTCAGGTGATCCACCCACCTCAGCCTTCCAAAGTGCTGGGGTTACAGGAATGAGCCACTGCGCCTGGCCGATTTTTCTTTACAGTTGCAAATCTCCTCCATAAAAGGCAGTTTTTCAGGGCTATTCCTGTCTGCAGGCCCTCTGAATAGCCATCCCAAAATATGTCAGAGAAGTGTATTTTGGGGTGAAACATTTTTGGTTTCCTTCATCTACTTATACTCCCTGATTTAGCTACAACTACACCAAGCACTAAAATAGCTTTGTGTCTTTAAAGGTGCTGCTTCCTTAGCCTGTAACAACCGTTTGCTTCTTTTTCACTGTGATATGGCTACAAACTTTATGTGGTCATGCAGCGGTGGAGAGCAGGTTATATTATTTTTAGAGATCTGACAATTTTGATTTATAAAGAAAACCTTAAATAATCTAGTTCAATTTAGATAGGAAATTCCTGGGGTAAGTTGGGGTAAGGATATATGTCTTCCTTTATTTCCTCGGCTCTGTCCAACGGCTTGTGGGATCCATTTGTCTCCATACTGACTGAATAAAAATGGAACCACAACCTACTTAGAAATACTGGTCTTTCTTATATTGTATGTTTTCCCCCCACTCCCCCACATCCCCTCTTCTCGAGGAATAAACTATTCTTAATAATTATGATCACTCTATTTTTCATGTAAAATTTTTGGCTCTAACTCTAATAGGAAGCCTGAGACATTTTGGGGACATTTATTTAGTTAATGAGGACATATGTCAGAGTACCTGAAATGGAAACTGACCCATACAACCAACAGTCATAAATATTTTAGATTTTCAAAGTGTTTTTTTTTTTTTGCATGACAGATTTTTGAAAAGTTTGCTGAAAGCCTTTCAAAAACATATTACCCATTTCTATGCGTTATTAAACAAAGATTGCCAGCTAATCCTGTCTTTTCTTGATGATTCACAACCATGATAGCAAATGTCATTTCTTATGTCATGCAGTGTTTTTCCCTTTGATCTCCAGTTTCCAGTTATGGCTTTATTGGTGACTGGCTAGTCTCCTGAAGCTCTCCTGCCTTTAATAATGTGTTGATTTTAATCTGCGGGGAGCTGGCAAGATAGATAACCAAGGATGTATCAAAAATATGCAAAAGATGTCAATAGGCTCAGAGTGCTGAACTGAGGGCTCATCTATTAAACTGGCATTTGTGCTTTGCCACAGCCATTTCAACAACCCAGAGTGCCTTTTTTGTTTTTTTTTTTTAACGGGTTCTTTCTCTGTCACCCAGGCTGGAGTGCAGTGTTGGGATCCTACTGTGGTGGCGGGATCTTGGCTCACTCTAGTCTCAAACTCCTGGGCTCAGGTCATCCTCCAACCTCAGCCTCCTGGGTAGCTGTGACTACAGGCAGATGCCAACAGGCCCAGCTAATTTTTTTTTTTTTTTTTTTTTTTTGAGAAATGCGGTTTCACCAATTTGCCCAGGTTAGTTTTAAGCTCCTGGGCTCAAGCGATCCACTCGCTTAGGCTCCCCAAATTGTTGGGATTACAGACATGAGCCACTGCACTCAGCCTGACTTTCTAAAAATTATTTCTTTCTCTTTCTCTTTTCTTTCTTTCCCCTCCCCTTCTTCCCTCCCTCTTTCTCTCCCTCTTTTCCCTCCCTCTTTCCCTTCCTCTCCTTCCTTTCACTATTTCATTAATGTAATTTGTCTTCCTTTCTGAGACATACATTTAAATCCAAGGTGAGGATGCTCATTGGAGTTTAATTGCCATCGTTTAACATCTCTGGAATGAAAATTCTGGCAGTGAAGAATTCAAAGCCTCCATTTTAGGCTTTGGTCACATTTGTATATATTTTGTTTCTTGCAAAAAGTTCAAATTTTAAATCATTTTGCATCATGTGGATTTAGAGTACATGGTATAGAGATGGCCTTTACACTGGTTGAATAAATCACGTTAATTACAGAAAATTTTAAATTTAATTGGGAAGGAGAAAAGAGAGGTATTATAATATTGGAATATATTTACTACCAATCTCTACTGCTGTTTACATTCTACATTGACAAACTTAACTTGCTGAAGGCTAAAAATTGATTTGTCCTGCTTCATTTCCATTATACTTAAAGTCATTATGTGAAACAACAGAAGCTTTTATAAAGGGGGGAACATGTATCTATCTTTACAATTAACTAGGAAACTGGCATTAAAGAATATCAGTCTACTGGCTCTCTATTGTAGAGAACCTAATTGCTAAAGATGTGCTATTCCAAAATGGCAAGTCCCAACCACTTAGTTAACATTTTCTGTGCTTCGACAGTTAGGTTAGATTGCATATCCTTTGCACTATGAAATGTTAAGTATGACTCTAGACTCTTTCTTTTAGATAATCAGTTGATACATGTCTATTGAACAAAGTACTATGGAATATTAAATTATAAGAAAGATATGGTCTCTCTCCATGCAGACCTGCTATTTAGCTAGAGACAAGACATTTGAATAAAATAAATGGTGAAGACAGGTGTTATGCATAAAGATAGCACATAAGGACTTCTTTAAGGGCTAAATCGCTTGAGTAGATGTTACTTGATGAAATGGGTAAAGGAGATCAATGTGGGCTGGAGTTGGGGAGAAGGTTTCCAGGAGAAAATAGGGCTCAATTTTGACTTTGAGTGCTTTGTAGAAAGGAGTAGAGCATTAAGGCTGAGACAGTTCACTAGGGTCCTGCTTAAGATGGAGGTTACCTGGTGTGCGTGAAGTCAGAGGAAGGGTTAGTAGAAAAAGACCTTTAAGATGCTGAAGAATGGTAGTGCTACAGCAATCCCTGTGCTTTGTAAAGACAGAAGTTAGAATGTGCATAAGTGATTAACATTGCTGTGGAGGAGGACTGCCTCTTCCTGAGAGCCAGTGGGAAAGAAGAAAGGATAGGTACAGAGAAATGTTGAGGGAACTTCTTTTTTTTTTTTTTTTTTTTTTTTTGTTTGAGACGGAGTCTCGATCTGTCGCCCAGGCTGGAGTGCAGTGGTGCGATCTCGACTCACTGCAACCTCCGCCTCCAGGGTTCACGCCATTCTCCTGCCTCAGCCTCCCGAGTAGCTGGGACTACAGGTGCCCGCCACCGCGCCCGGCTAATTTTTTGTATTTTTGGTAGAGACGGTGTTTCACCACGTTAGCCAGGATGGTCTCGATCTCCTGACCTCGCGATCCGCCCGCCTCGGCCTCCCAGAGTGCTGGGATTACAGGCGTGAGCCACCGCGCCCGGCCTGAGGGAACTTCTGATGCAGATTTTCTTAGGTTGTGTTCCTAGAAGTTGAGCCTACTACGGAGATTCCAGTACAAGTGAGTCACTGAAGGAGAGCTGCAGGAGAAAGAAGGTGAGGCTGGATAGGGTAAGAAAGAAGGGAGCAAATAAAAGGCTTTCCAATAGCGTTGAGCCTCCACCTGACCCTACGTGCAGCTCTGGAGTATGAATGGCATCCGAGCGTTGTTCCGCCTTGAGAAAAATGGGCCAGGTATTTGCATTTTCACCGTTTCCATTAGTGATTACCCAGCTGCAACCTCCCAGGTGCAGTCATGTACCGCATAAGGAGGTTTTGGTTAACAATGGACCACATATATGACAGCTGAGAAACTGACGTTTCCTGGTGACTTTGCAGCCCTCATAATGCAATGCATCACTCACGTGTTTGCAGTGGTGTACACAAACCTACTGCAGTGCCAGTCGTGCATAAAAGTTTAGAAATACAATTATGTATATTACATAATACTTGATAATAATGATAAATGGCTATGTTACTTGTTTCTGTATTTACTAAACTATACTTTTTATCATTATTTTAGAGTATACTCCTTCTACTTATGATAAAAAGTTGACTGTAAAATAGCCTCAGCCAGATCCTTCAAGAGGTATTCTAGAAGGCATAGTTATCAAGGAGATGACAGCTCCATGCATGCATTGCCCCTAAAGACCTCGCAGTGGACAAAATAAACGTACTGATAGTGCTGACTCTGTAGGCCTAGGCTAATGTGTGCTTTGTGTCTTAGTTTTTTTAAAAAAAGTTTAAAAAGTAAAAATACTAAAAATAAAAATATTAAATGTAGAGGAAAACTTATAGCATAGGGACATAAAGGAAGAAAGTATTTTTGTACATTTGTACAATGTGTTTATATTTTAAGCTAAGCATTATTACAAAAGAGTCAAAAAGCTAAAATGATTAAAAAGTTTATAAGATAAAAAATTATAGTAAGCTAAGTTTATTATAGAAGAAAGAATATTTGTAATAAATATAATATAGACTGTGTACAATGTTTATCAACATTACGGTAGCGTACAGGAAATGTCCTAGTCCTTGACATTCACTTACCCCTCACTCACTGACTCACAAAGCAACTCCCAGCCCTGAAAGATTCACTCATGGTGACTGGCCTATACGGATGTACCCTTTTTCAATCTTTTATACTGTATTTTTACTGTACCTTTTTTATGTTTAGATATGCAAATATTTACCATTGTGCTACAATTGCCTATAGTGTCCAGTAGAGTGACAAGCTGTACAGGCTTGTATTTTAGAAGCAATAGGCTATGCCATAGAGCCTAGGTGTGTAGCAGGCCGCGGCATCTAGGTTTGTGTAAGTGCACTCTATGGTGTTCACATAATGATGAAATCACTTAAGGATGCATTTTTCAGAAAGTATCCTGTTCATTAAGCGATGCGTGACTGTATTTCCAGGCAGGTGGCTTCTGTCTGCTGAAGGCAAGTCATTGGCAAAGAGGGCAGGTGTGAACCATTGGCAGCCAACAGTTACAGCAGCCTGGGGAGGGATACACTTGTCCAGGAAAGAGAATCTGAGTGCACCAAGGAATCTACTGGACAGACTTTCTTATTATCTCTCAAAAAAAAATACTTTTTAAAAAATCTCTCTTCTCCCTATTTGGCCACTGTGTCCAAGAGCAATTCTCTGACATATACTTAAATAGAAAGTAAAAATAGTATAATATCTTAAACTGCCCCCATCCCCAACCATGATCTACTGCTCATATCCCTTTTGTGCCTGGTTTTGCCAAAGTCACAGCCGAAACTAAGTAGCAAAAGGGCTTATATCAGCCAGCAACCAAAAGGAAGGTAGAGGGACCCTCAGGGGACAAGCTCTCTCATCCATCCCATAAGTCATATGCTTGCAGATTGGCTTCTGAGTCAGAAATCACTATCTTATTTCCTAGAGAAACTGATGGGCAATTAGGGAATTGTTTTGCATGCAGGAAGACAGATTCATCTTGTTCTTCTCAGTGATGTGTATGTAAAAGCAAACATACCTTACTATCATCTACACCTAAGACAACAAATGCCCCACTCACCTAGAATTTTAATATTTGGAGGAGTCAGGGGGGAATTTCTAGTCCAGGAGGTTTTTCACTCTGGCTGCACATGAGAATCACCTGGGAAACTTAAACAGAATAAAACAGTACCCAGGTGGTTAAATAGAATCTTGGGGTAGGGAGGAAATGGGGCAGGCATTAATATATTTTAAAACTCCTCGGACGTTGTGATGTACAGCCAGGATTTACTCTGTATCAGTTAACTGTTGTTATGCCAAAAAATCACCCAAATCTCAGTGGATTAAAACACAAGCATTTATTATTACTCATGAGGCTGAAGGTCAGCTGGATGGTGTTTCTGGTCTGGGCTGGGCTTATTCATGCATCTGAGTTCAGCTGTAGATTAGATAGACGGATGGTCAGCGTGGACTGGAGATATCTTGGCTAGGTTCTCACAGCTGGTTGCTAATTGATCTAGGTGCGATACTAGATCTGGAGAGACTCTGCTTCATGGGGTCTCTCAACCTCCAGGTTAGCCCAGCATGGGGTTCTGAGAGATAGAACAGAAGTACACAACATCTCTTAAGTCCTAGGCTTAGAACTGGCGTCTTCACTTCCATCATATTTTGTTGATCAGAGCAAGTCAAAAGGCTAGCCCAGAGTCAGAGAAGGAAGAGACACCAAAGTCAGAGGGCCAATGGCATGGCTGGAGGGAGGCCAAGAATTAAGGCCAACGGTGCAATCAATTGATCACTTAAACCTAACCATTAACTTCATGGTTATCAAAAGTGATTAATTTAAAATGTAGACATTTCATTCACAACTCAGTTCATTGTCTCCCCACTCCGCTCCATACACACTCCTCCATTATGGGAAATACTTAAAATTTGACCTATAGCCATGGCATAGACACCAGTATATAAGCTATGAAAATATCTGTATTTTTAAAAGTCTAATTCACTTTTATTATGTTTGTGCTCTGGTCTCAATGTATGGAGAGTAGATCCACAGACAGACGGACAAAGTGAAAGTAGACACTTAAAATTTATTTTCTGAAGTATTAACTATGGAGTGTTAATGTGAAATATTAACAGGTGGAGTATGTTCTGGGAACGTGATTATGCATGTTTACTCTCTCATATTTGACAATCCATATGAGAAGAGCCTTACTATATTTCAGTGGGTTTGCTCACCTGAAGAGGCATTGCTCTGGGGAGGATGGAAGGGTAAGGGGTGAGTGTTCCCTAGAATGTCTTCGATCTGCACATAAACACATCGAGAGAGAGTTTACAGCAACCATCCACTTTCCCACTATTTCTCAAAGTAAATATTATATTAAAGATGTTGTTTTGGCTGGGTGTGGTGGCTCACGCCTGTAATCCCAGCACTTTGGGAGGCCGAGGCGGGTGGATCATGAGGTCAGGAGCTCAAGACCAGCCTGGTCAAGATGCTGAAACCCTGTCTCTACTAAAAAATACAAAAATTAGCTGGGAGTGGTGGTGGGCACCTGTAATCCCAGCTACTCGGGAGGCTGAGGGAGAGAATTGCTTGAACCCGGGAGGCAGAGGTTGCAGTGAGCCGAGATCGCACTGCTGCACTCCAGCCTGGGCGACAGAGCTAGACTCCATCTCAACAACAACAACAACAACAACAACAACAAGATGTTTTTCCATAAACGATGCCTCCACCATCTGACCCTATTTCTCCTGCATAAGGCCCACAGAGGGCCTAAACTCTGGCTTGACTGGGGTTGTCATGCCTGGCCCTTCATATGTGCTCTCGTGTTCCTCCCTCTTACTCCACCCTCTAAAGATGAACTCCTCTGCTCTCTGATTTTTCAAGTCCTACCGTGTCCTCATGAAAATGATCAAATGTTTTTGGGTCTCCAGAGACTATTTTGGCCACATCAACCCTTCTGTGTGCTGAACAACTGCATAACGTATCTGACCCTGTTGACACTGTTCTGTTGGAAATAGCTGCCTGGCTTTTCTTTAGATATGTAAAGTTGCCTCGTCTGCTGGGCCTGTGAGTGTGGCGGCTTGAGCCAGTTTCACTATTTTGAGTGTTCAGCTATTGCTGGACACAGTTACTGTAGGGTCAGCTCCATGAGGCCAGGGGATTCATCTGCTTTACTCACTACTGTATCGGCAGCATGTTGCCCATAGAAGATGCTCCATAACCTCTATAACTATTTAATATATTGGCGTTTCAGCAATAAGAAAGAACAAACAATTCAATATTTCAAGTGTGTTTGGAATCCACCATATGTACATTTATCTATTTAAAATTAGCCCTGTTATGCAGAAGGCAATTTGCTAGACATTGGGAAGTTAAGAGAAAGCAAGACATAGTCCTACCATCAAATGCCTAAGGCTTGTTTGGGAAGTCTGCTACTGTCATTACTGAGTGACTTCTCCACGCCAGGTGCTGACGTTGGTGATGTGAGTAACTGGCTCATGCTATCAGCAACTGCAGTAAACAGTGTTAAAATCCCCCAGTCCTAGGACATAACCTGTGTGATTATTGGCCCCCAGACAGCTGAGGGTCTTGGGTAAGTTATATAACCATTCTGAGGCTCAGTGTCCTCATCTATAAAATGAGAAGATCTCAAGGGAACCCTCTAGTTTTTACTTTCTCTGACTGCATTCTCTTAAGAAAGGCTTAGCATCTCTCTGATGAAATCACATTACTTCAATTGTAGGAAAACAAACCCAAAACCTGAAAGCAAGCCATTATTCTATTTGTCCAGCCTTCCTTTCAGAGCCTTAACGACCCTCTTTCACGTCAACGCACTTGAGAACGTTCAGGTTTCAAGGCAACTCTACGTGACGTTTACCAGAAATGATATTCAGCACGTTGCCACCATATCTATCATCTGGAGTTTGCTAAAACAAAACAACAAGAACAGAAGTGTTTATTACTTCCTAACTGGCTTAGTCTAAAGGATATTTCTCAAATCCTGTTGCTAATCCACCTACCCAAATGTTCTCCTTAAATCTGCCCGGGGACACAATGTAACATTTGGAAATGTATCACTGTTTGTAGTTCCCTCAAAGTGAAAAACTGAATGGTGAAATACTTGTTCTGGGTAATCCTAGACCTCCATCCCAAATCCCTGGAGTTGTCCCCAGGGGCAACTGGACATGACCCTAACCTTCTGTGACTGAGGAGCAGGGAAGAGCACAGCGGCCCGTTCACCTCTAGACTCACCCTCAATGCCATCATTGCTGGGGTTCCCCTTGCCCTCTTATCTGGAGGCTGTCCAGTTTTATGAACTCCCAAAATGGGCACTTTTATAAACTTAGCTCCAAGTGGGGGCTGATACTGCACCGCACATGGATGCGTTAACCTGTTTAAAACCTTGGCAATGATGGATTCTTGTAATGTTCATCTTTCTGAGCCTCTCAGCGTTGAAAAACACTTTGTTTCTGGGACTGCATCTGCCCGTCCTCCCACACAATGAAGCAAATGTCTCTGTGACAGATGGGCCGTGCTGTAGTCCTTAAAAGTCAGCAAACTAGAGGCTTCTCAAGCCAGAGGGAAAACGAAGTCCAAAGCCTACACAGAAAGCCCCCTTTCTCTCACCCCATTTGGGCATTCACAGGTCTACAGTGGCTGAAACGTAAATAGGCAGGATGTTGAGAAATCTCCGTAACCCAGGTGGCCAGCATGCTCTTGGGATCCTTAGTGCTTACTGTAGAGGAAAATATTAGCTTTGTGACAGGGAAAGGGCTGGTCAGATCGGTGTGTGAGTTTGTCACCATGAGTACGAAATGGTGCTCGTGGGAGGTAGAAGGAAGACTCCCTCTATTGGAAAAAACTTCTGCCCAAGAGTGTTTAAGGACTTGTTGCCCCTGGACGCTGCCCTCTTAATGATGCCCAGGACCTGGAGATGAGCAGCATTTAACTATTGGTCTAGTGACTTTGCAATTAGAGTGAAAGCCAAAGTATTTCTGATGGGCCGTAAAGCCCTCCAGGATCTGGCCTGCTCCTCTCCTCCCACTGTCTCTTAATCTAGCTCCTTCTAGCCACAGCATCTTCTTTGCTTGTTGTAATTACCTAGTGCTATGACCACCCCCAAGACATGGTGGTTTAAAACAACAGCAATCGTTTATTTTGCTCACAACTCTGCAATTTGATCAGAGGTCCCTCATTGCTGCTGTACGTGGTGTCAGCTGAGGGGACTCAACTGGAGGCTGGAGGATCTGCTTAAGAGTTGGCTCGTTCACATGGCTGCAGGCTGTCAGCTGGAGGCTCAGCCCAATCCCTCTCCATGTGGCCTCTGTGCAGCCTAGGCTTCCTCACAGTATGGAGGCTGTGTTCCAAAGGTGAGTCTTCCAAGGAAGAGATTTGCACACAAGCTGTACTGCCTTTGACAATCTAGCCTGGAAGTTACGTACCATCCCTTCCGTCATGCTTGCCATTCTCTACCAGTCCGGGCAATCCCGAAGGCCTATCCAGGTTCCAGGACAGGGGACATGGACTTCACCTCTTGATGGGGTGGGGGATGGCAAGGCTCTAAAGGTCACATGGGATGGAAAATGTGGTGGCTGTTTTGGGAATGTAAAACCTGTGGCCGCAGCTCTTACCTCAGGCGTGTTTCCTGCCAGTGCTTCCTCTTTGTCTAGGGTTGCATGTGACTCACTCCTCACTTCCTTTACATCTTTACCCAAATATTTTCTTCTCTGAAAGGTCTTCCCTGGACAAAAACTAAAACCCATTCTGCTTCCTAACCCCTTTCAGCACTATCTACATACTGTACATTTTACTCATTTATTCTGGCTTTTACTGTGTCCTCCATGAAATCGTAAATTTCCATGAAGCTAAGGGCTTTTGTCTATTTTATTCATTGCTTATTTATTTATTTATTTTTGAGATGGAGTTTTGTCCTTTTGCCTAGGCTGGAGTGCAATAGCGCGATCTCAGCTGACTACAACCTCCGCCTCCCGGGTTCAAGTAATTCTCCTGCCTCAGCTTCTGGAGTAGCCGGATTACAGGCACATGCCACCATGTCCGGCTAATTTTGTGTTTTTAGTAGAGATGGGGTTTCACCATGTTGGCCAGGCTGGTCTTGAACTCCTGATCTCAGGTGATCTGCCCACCTTGGCCTCCCAAAGTGCTGGGATTACAGGCTTGAGCCACCGCACCTGGTCTGTTCATTGCTCTTCTCCCAGAGCCAGGAGAGTGTCTGGCACATAGTGGGGGCTCAATCAATACTTGCCTCAGTGAGTTAATGAACTTCTGCCCTCATAAGACAAGAAACAGTAGTGACCATTTCCCACATTTTCTTTGGTCCTTGGGTGCCTAGCCAGGTACGTAGACTGCTAGGTACATAGACCCTATAAGATTATTTAATTAGTGATTCACTAAATGTAGCAGTTTGAAACAACAGCAATCATTTCTCAATCTGAAAAAAATCAATAATAGGACAGCAGCATTCCATTCACAGTCACTTATTTGTAATGCATCCCCCTGCCCCATCTACAAAGTTACAGTGCCAGCCAATATGGACACTATTAAATTCTGCTCTAGAAGTGCTTCTCCTGCTTCTCATTAGAGCCAGGAAGTTAGAAGAACAGACAGAAGAAAATCACAGGGGATGCCCAGGAGACAAGACACAATACTGGCAGTAAACCTGTGGGTGTCCGCTTGATGTTCCTGCCATTGTCTGTTGTCTGAAGGTGTTGACCTGTAAGTCAATGGGAAGGTGGCTTTCCCCCAGTCTGGTTCAATGTTCACAATTCCAATAATAAATATCTTGGAAAATGGGAAGAAAGCAGGAAGACAATTACTTCAAATATTATTGTGCAATCAATGGGGTAATTTTGCTCTCCTTGAGGAACGACCTTTCTTATTTCATCATCATTCTTTAAACAGGGAGTCACCACCTCGTGCTTGTTAGTACATTCTCCGAAGGTGTTTGGAGTACAGTAGTGACATTTCAAAATGGATTAATCAAGGATGCTCTATTGGAGGTGTTCTTGAATTTCATTTAAATATGATTTACTAAAGAACACAAGTTGGAATCAGGCTGGAATGCCCTGGATGCCATCATCATCCTAGTCTGTTCTGAGATGGGCTTATGATGACATTTCAATGTATTTAACATTTGACAAAGTTTTTCCCCGGCAAAAGTAAAGTGAAATAAGAACGATGGCCTTGCCAAACAGCCTTAACTTGGTGTACATGGTTACAGGAGCGACCCGGATGTACCCCTTGCGTCAATTTAGCATGCAGAGTCACCATCACGCTCCTCTGCGAGGGCACTGAATCTGGGACTGCCTGGAGGCAGGCAGAGTGTGGCCCCTTCTCCATGTCTAGGGAGTGTATGGGGCAAAGGAGACCCTAAGGCCCTGCCTGGGTTGCTTCCTCCTCAAGCAGAGGTTACAAGAATGAAGGGACTTGGCATGCTTTCAAGTTCATCCAAGACTATGTAAAAAGAATATAAACCATTAATGTAATTTATGGGCAGAAGCACTTTGAATATAAATGAAGCAACCAATGGGCTTTTTGATTGGCATTTATATCTCCTTTTATAGAGATCACATAGAGTAGTGTTATAATTCTTGACAGCTTTGATTGTAAAATATATGGGACTTTAAGCTCCCTGGAAGAAAGCAGAGATGATTAATATTAATAATAGCTAAGTACACAACAGATATGAGTAATATGTTTTATATTTATATATAGTTATTAACTCATTGGAAAACACTATATGCTTTATTATTAGGAATGTAGTAATAATAAGACTCTATATTATCTAGGTCACATAAAAGAAGATGTTCAAGCTAATCTCCAAATCCTATTAATTTCTTTACTCACATTAAAATAACAATAGTCAATTGGCTCTACTATTCAAACTAATGTATTCAAAACAATGTACCTTATTAAAGGTATAGATCAAAATTCAAATAACTTGGTTCAAATGCAGTCAGTCCCCGAGTCATTTGGAAGAGTCAAGGAAGAATGCAGAGCTCTAAAAAAAAAAAAAATGAGATAGATCAAGAAAATCAAAGTATATTCATATTATAGCAGTTAGGGTTTTTTTTTTCTATATGCAGGATGCTGAGTGAAGCAACTCTGGGATCTGTCAGCAAAAATACGGTTTTAATAAGAGTGTATACTGTTATGGGGGAATATTGCAATAGAAAATGTACATATCTTAGATTATCTCTAGCACTTGGAAAATTGCAAAATGTTTTATCACCTCTATTTTCCACTTCCACCTCTCTTGCCATGACTCCGTCCATTGCCATGTGGAATAAGGTATAAAGGGAAAACAAAAAAGCTTGGACATTGCGATCAGCTGAATTTAAGGTTTGCCTTAAAATCAAAACAGAACAAATCAATAAGTAAATTTCATATATATCAAGTCTTCATTCAAAAGGCATTTTGAATGGTTTACAGAAAAATATAATAGGTTACAGGTGAAAAAGCAGTGAAATGTGGGTAAATATTAGTATAATATGTGGAAAATGTGACCAAAAAATGACCAGTGTACATATTGTATTCTGGAAAATCCCATGCACTTGTTAGAGGTGAAACATAAATTGAAATAGGAGTCTCTCTAAACCAAACAGCTTATGAAAACATAAATAGTTCTGTAGTTTACAGAACCTTAACTGCTCTTCTCAAAAAATATACCTATTCGATTTTCTAAGATTTGAAAGAAACTTTTGCTCTCATTTTATTTTGTATTTTTGTTGTTTATTGCATCTTCATTCCCCTGTGGGCTTTTAAAATAAGATTCTGATGATGGAGAAGGAAATGAATGCTGCTTCTATCCCCTCTGCAATTTGCTGTGGTTTGGAAAGCCCATTCTGTATGAGGAGGTGTTATGACTTCCCACTGCACCATATGCTTCTGACTTTGTATACCTTATTTTTAGTGATACATCCATTAGCTGTTGCTTCGTAAACTATCCCAAAACATAATAGCTGAAACCAACAATCATTTATTTGCTCATCCTTTCATGGGCTGGACTAAACCAGGGCATTCTTCAGCTGGTCTTGCCCAAGCACTTATGGAGCTGCTTGCCTGGCAGCTTAGCCAGAGCTGGGGGCGCTCACATGACCTCACTCACATGTCTGGTGGTTTGCAGAACAAAGGCTCGGGCTTTGGTTTTCTTCCATTTAGCTCCTTCAGCAGGCAAGCTTGAGCTCCTTCGAATTGTCTCAGGCTTCCAGCACACAGAAAAATGCGCAAGCACGTTTCAAGCCTCTTCTCTCATTTGCTGCTGAAGTTGTGGCAGCCAAAGCAGATCTTATGTCCAAACACTGATTCAAGGATGAAGAAGACTTTACTTTTATTCTCAGGACAAAGAATTTGTGGCCATTTTTTTTTTTCATTCTACTACAAGTTCAATTTTCTTGCTGCTGCTGGAGAGAAGGAACCACCTTCCCCTTGTTTACATGGTTGCTTGAATAACAGAATAGTAGCTGCTATTTTTTTGCATAAAATCATGTGTCTTATGGGGAGGGAAACTATGGGGACTGTGAGATCTGTTTCGGAAAAAGAGGGATTCACCTCTCCAGCTGATATGGCAGGAAATAAGAAACCATATGATCTAAGAGGTGCTGGGAGAGTAAAAAAAAAAAAAAAAAAAAAAAAAGGTAGAAATGAGTAGAAATGATGCAGGTGGAAATTGTGTGTGAATGCATGGAAATGCATGTGAGGTGAGAGATGAATAAATTCGTATTTCAGTCTTAACTAGTTTTTTTTTTATGGCAAAGGAAATAATTTTTGAATGATTATAAATAGACTTTTATAAATGATTTTCCTAGGTCCACAGCAGGTTGTAGGGTAAGTTAGAGTAAAAATTAAATATGTATTACCCCAAGGTATTCTTTCTCTGGCAGGACCTTTCAAGGTGCCTTCTTTTATTTCTGGCCGTCCCCTGGCTTCAACTCAAATGTTCTCACCATTACAGTCTTCTTCACTAGCGTGTGGTGACTACCATTTTCCCTGCGTCAGTTCCCTGCAGGGATGTCAGCTTCTCAGGCCGCTGATGCTGGCCAAAGCCCTTTGAAGATTCTGGGGGTACTCAGGTGCTGATGCAGGCTTTGTCTCCCACCAGTGATGAAAGTGCTGGCTGCGTTGTTGTGGGATCAGCAGGTGCCCCCTTGTGTTCTTATAGCCTTGTAAAGGTTTTTCTATAATAGCCACCTATCGATTATGTTGGCTCTTGCGTTTTTCTCTTTGACTCAGTTGCATGACTTCTTTTGCAGTCATTTTTTAGTTTTTTTGTCTAAATAGAGCTGTGGTGGGCCTACGTCGCAGGTCCTTAATATAAACTTTGTATCAGTTACCTATGGCCATGAAATGTGGTGTGACAATCTTATAACCGCATGAGTCTTTCTGGCTGCTGGCGGACTGTGGCTCATAAGTCTGTCTGTGGTCAGCTGTGGGTACTTAGGCAGCTTTGTGGCATTTCTAGGGAATGTAGCCTAAGAGAACTGGCTCCACTCCATGTCTCATCCTTAAGCAGGCTAGGCTGGGTTTGCTCTCATGCCTGTGACGGGGTTCCAAGAGACAGGGAAGTGCTCAAAGCCTCTTGAGGTCTAGGCTCAGAATCTCCACAATGTCACTTCTGTAGTTCAGAGAAAGTCACCAGGCCATCCCAGACTGAAAAGAGGGGGAAATAGACTATCTCTTAATGAGAGAAACCACAAAGCCGCATCAAAGAGGACATAGAGGCAGATAAGGATAGAGAATTAGAGCCAGCTTTGCAATCAAGCTAGCTACCATGCACCTAAACACCTCTGAGTCCTGGGGTGAGCACAGTTTGGCAACCTGGACAACTCTAAATGCATGTTAGAAAGATGAATTTGTAATCCTTCTAAAAAGGTGGAAGATAAATTGACTCCAGTCGTCATAGGGGAGGTTGGTGCAACCAGCAAAGTGGCTTTTGCCTTAATACAAGCGATAAATCAGGAGGGTCTGGGATAGGGATAGCAAATAAGTTGCACACTGTGTGACTGATTTGTAGTAAATGCCTAGAGTGGGATGTTGAGGAGAATTATGTGGCTACTTCCCTGGTGCGCTGAACACAGGCCCTGATGGATTGGCTATGTTCTCCATGGCCATTGAAGGGAGGAGTGATAGCATGCCAGCAAGTGTTTGCCATCTCTGTCCTATCAAGGGCAGTGATAGCCCTACAAATGGCAGTGGCAGTTTCAAAGAATCTTTTGAAAATAATCAGGAGGTAAAACTAAACAATATTGGTGACTAAGTACAAACGAAGGGAAACTATGAGTCTAGGAGAGTCTTAGATTTTGGACTGGGTACTAGATGAATGTCATTTCTTAAAGTGGGTCAAGGCAGGAGTCTGTATTATATACATCAGTATTGTATTGTATTGTATCATACTCTATAAGGAGTAAATTTTTTTTCTGTCATCTACTGATGCATAACCAATCACCAAAGAGCTTAGAAGCTAAGATGGTTAGTCTTATGTGTCAACTTCACTGGGCCATGGGGTGCCCAGATATTCGGTCAAACATTATTCTAGGTGTTTCTGTGAGGGTGTTTTTAGGTGAGATTCACATTTAAACCAGCAGGCTGAGTAAAGCAGATGGCTCTCCCTAATGTGGCTGGGCCTCGTGCAATCAGCTGAAGGCCTGAATAGAACAAAAGGCTAACACTCCCCCAAGTAAAAGAGAATTTCTACTGCCTGAGAGTCTTTGAACTGAATCATCAACTTTTTTCTATCTTCAAATTCAGACTGAAACAGTGGCTATTCCTGGGTCTTGGGCCTGCTAGTCTTCAGACTGGAGCTTTATACCATCAGTTCTACCTAATCTGTTCTGCTGATTCGCAGGCCTTGGGACTCAGATCGGAACTACACCATTGCCTTTCTTGTGTCTCCAGCTTGCCAGGTCACCCTGGAGACCTTGAGCTATCTCAGTCTCCATAATCACATGAGCCAATTCCTTATAATAAGTCTCTTTCTGTATTTATATACCTCCTATTGGTTCTGTTTCTTTGCAGAGCCCTGAGTAACACTGAAGCTTAAAATGACTTTTCTACTTCTCATCATTCTGTAACCCAGGCATTTGGACAGGGTAGAGTGAAGATGTGCTGTGTCCTCTGGGGCCACCAGGCTGCTGCCCATGGCCTCGCCCTCTCATCGTAGTCCCATCACACAGAAGTCTAGTCTGAGCTTATTTATAGTTTGGGAGCAGTCTCCAGGAGCAAGCATTCCAAGAGGACAAGCTCTTATTAAGCCTCAATTTCGATCACATTTGATAATGCCCATTGGCCAAAGCAAGTCCCATGGCCAAGGGCAGAGTCAGTGTGAGAGGGGACCATGCGAGGGTGTGGATGCCTGGAGATGTAGATCACTGGGGCCACCAAAGTAAAAGTTATTACTAAGAAGAGGTTTGATGAGTTTCATCTTAAGCATATTGACTCTGACGTGTCTATATGAGAACAAGTAGGAAGAGCCAAATGACAATATGGGTCTGAGGCTAAGAAAAGATGTTTGAGTTGAATAGATACATTGGGAAATCATGAATATAAAGACAGGGGTAATACAAAAATATTTAACAATCAGCACAACATAGACACTGACCAATCAGAACAGATGCTGGCTATAACTTTGAACCAGGGCCCCAGAGGACCCCTGTTAAGCCAGGCATCTTCCCTTTAGATACTGGGTCATTGAGAGATGTCAGGAGTCCCAGGAAAGGGGCAGGGCAGTTAGGGCACTGGGAGGGCTCTGATGGAAGGAGGACAATGGGCAACAGCTACTTACCCATGGGCAGGAAACATGGCAGTATTTTAACAACCCATATGAGTATCAGCCCATCATACAGGCAGTAGCTACAGCCATGGGTGGTGTGGTTAACAATTAATGGGCTAGGGCATTGGGTTAAACCATATGATATGATCAACATTTAACCACTTTTGGCCTATGCAAAACATAATTTTGCATGCTTCAACCTAATCCACAATGAGACAAAAATAAGCCTAAGATGGACACCAAAATGAAACTAACAGGCAAGTGACCAAGAGGATCCCCCAAACGAAAATGAAAGGAATGGCTCAATGGAAGTTAAAGGAAGAACAGCACACATGAGGGAGGGAGTGGGCAAATGTCTTGAACATAGCAAAGCTCCAGTAAGATGGGGACTGACTGTGTCTTTTGTTATTTGGCAAGAGGAGGCTGTTGGTGACCTTGGCAAGTTCAGATTCAAGGAAATGGTCAGGGAAGAAGCCGTTTCAGAGTCTTATGAGGCACCTGGGATATGAAAACTTGACAAAGATGGGTTTAGAATAATATTTCAGGAAGCTTTGCCTGACGGTGAGAAGAGAGACGGTAATTTATTGGGAAGCAGGGTTAGGGGAGCATCCTGTTTTCAAAGATAAGAAAGGTTTGTTCACTTGTATATGAGAAATGGAAAGAATACTGAATGAGCTTCAGTTGGATGTTGTAAAATAACATGTTAAAAAGGTGAGCTGGTGGGCGGGAAGCGTGAAGTCTAAGGGCTGGGAGCCCTGCATTCTTGCCTCAGTCTAGAGGGCCAGTGGCACATTTTTCTTCATGAACAGTGATTCTCATCCTGACTGCATAGTTCCTGGGGAACTTTAAAAATTCTCCATGCTCAGGTCTCACTGCAGACTGATTACGTGGAAATCTCTGGGGATGCACCCAGGCCTCAGTGCCCTTTTAAAGCTCCTGCCTTATTGCAGCGTGCATCCAAGATTGAAAACCACTGCTCTAGAATGTACATAATTTATCACCTATTGCCTCAGCTTTGGGGCTTCAGCCAAAATTCTGACATGGCGGATAAAGCCCTACTCAACATTCACTGAAGCTACCATCAGTGCCAGTGGCTTTCCTTGATGATAGTGCCTGCTGCAGACCTTCTCTCAGGCTAGTGGTTCTTAACCGTAGCTGCATATTAGAATCTCTGGGGCACTTACAAAATACTGATGTCTGGGCTTCACCCTAGAAACTCTGATATAATTGTTCAGCAGTGGTGTTATGGCTGAATTGTGTCCCCCAAAAAGATCCATTGAAGTCCTGGCTGGGTGTGGTGGCTCACGCTGGTAATCCCAGCACATTTGAGAGGCCCAGACAGGAGGATCGCTTGAGGCCGGGAGTTTGAGACCAGCCTGGGCAACACAGTGAGACATCATCTCCACAAAAAATCAAAATATTAGCTAGGCATGGTGGCACATGTCTGTGGTCAGAGCCACATGGGAGGCTGAGGCTGCAGTGAGCTGTGTTCATGCCACTGCACTCCTAAGCCTTAATACCCCCAGAATGTTACTTTATTTGGAAATAGCATCTTTATAAAGGAATCAAGCTAAAATGAGATCATGAGAGTAGATCCCAATCCAAAATGACTAGTGCCCTTATTAAAAGTGAACATTTGAACACAGACGCAGACATGCACAGAAGGAAGGCAATGTGGAGAGACACAGGGAGAACACCACGTAAAGATTAGATTGGCATTATGCCATCACAATCCAAGGAACGCCTGGAGCTACCAGAAGTCAAAATAGACAAGGAAGGTTCTGCTACAGGTTTAAGAGGGAGCATTCAGCAACTTGATTTTAGATGTCTAGCCTCCAGGACCGTGAAACAAGAAATTTCTGTTGTTCTAAGCCACCTAGTTTGTGGTACTTTGCTATATCAGCCCTAGGAAATTAATATAGGTGGGCTTGGACACTGATGGTTTTAAAAGTTATCCAGATGATTATAGTGTGCAACTGGCATTGATTTTCATAATGATTAAGGAAATTAAGTATATAGTAGGCATAATCTAAGTAGAAAATAATGTTAAAATCAGTTTCAGAGCCATGCAAACATAATTATCATTAATATAATATTTAAAACTCAGTAACATGCTGAGTCGTTTTAATACATGGTTATATATTTCTTCTTAACTTGGGGCTTTGCATTAGCAAAGAGGCATTTGCTATCTTGCTCCTCTGTAATTTCTCGCTTGGATGCTCATTGTTAGTATAATTTCTCACCTTGAGTGATGAGATTCTGGATTTCCACTTCGTGGGTGCTTTATAGGTCTCCTCATGGTGTATCCTTTCTTTTTCATACCTAAGGGCACTGTCTTGCCCTTATCCCTATTGGACTTTATCCTTTTCATTTATGATGTAACGGTTCTCCAATTTGTCAAAGTTACTTAGAATTCTGATCTTGTAGTCCAATATTCTAATTTCTATTGCTCAAGGAGAGTCCCCAGGACAATTGAATTAAGAATTATATGAACTACTGGAGGAATCAATTTGGAGAACATCAGATAATGGAAGGTTTATTATATTATGTACTGCATTAAAGTGTAAAGATGTATAAAAGATAAATGGTCAATGCGTGAATTATACAAAGAGTTCCTTAAATGAGATGGTTGGATCAGTCCTTGCCCAGGCACAGTGTGAGATGTAGAATCCTGTCACTGTCACTCAAAGTGTGGTCCACAGAGCAGAAGTCTTGCATCAGCCGGAAGCTGATTAGAAATGCAGAATCTCAGACTTCACCTCATATCTACCATTATGGGCTAAATTGTGTCCCTGTAGCCCCCAGATTTATATGTTAAAGTACATTGAAATGTGACCATATTTGGAGATAAGAAATTTCAACAGGTAATTAAGTGAAAATGAGGTCCTGAGGGGTGGGTAATGCAGTATGACTGCTGTCCTAATCAAAGAAGAAGTTTGTAGACAGATGTATACGTGCACAAAGGAACGACCATGTGAAGACAGAGGGTGGAGAGGGCCTTCTACAAGCCAAGGAGAGAGGCCTAAGAAAAAAATCAGCTCTGCCAACACCTTAACTTCAGATGTTCAGCCTCCAGAACTGTGAGAAAATAAATTTCTGTTGTTTAAGCTTCCCAGTCTTTGGCAACCCCAGCAGACTAATAACACCTACCAAATTAGAATCTGCATTTTTAATAAGACCCATAGTTGACTCACAGATATAAGAAAGTTTTAGAGGCACTAGTCTAGAATACTGGTTCTCAACCTTTAGCGTGCATCAGAGTTACCTTAATAACTTGTTAAAATATAGATTGCTGGGCCCCACCCCCAGAGATTCTGATTCAGTGGGTGTGGGATGAGACCAGAAAAGTCTGCATTTCCAACAAACTACCTGGCAACATTGATGCTGGTGGCCTGCAACTCACACAAGTGTTACAGTTGGGACCAGCAAATTACCAGCCTCACCTGGTTATTATTAGAAAAGTAACTGTGGAGGCCTCATCCTAGAATTCCCGAATTAGAGACTCAGGGGCAGGGCCCAGCAAGGTAATTCTCAAGCTTTAGTTTGAGAACTGGTGCTTGATAGTTCAACCAGATCTGGGAAAAGGAACCATGAGTAATTTAAAATACCCGCTGCCCACAGGTGATCATTTGATGTTTTTCTAGACAACGTGTTCTCACCCTTCCAGCTAAAAATTGCCAAAAAACGATTCTGGGGCAATAGTGTTACAGGATCTTTGGGGTGTAGTTTTTCTGGCCAGAAACATCTGTGGCCTGTGGTGCCTTTGCCCAAGTTTTGCTCAGGCCCACTCGTTTTGCCCACTCAGGCTGCTCTTGGCTCCTGCTACCAGCCTGGGTCCCATGCCTGCCAAGGGTGAGTCAGGCATGGAACAGTGAGGGGTGTGTGAGTGAGCATGGGGTCTGGCCACTGTGCACAGTTAGATATACAGGCTGCTGCAGCAGGTCAGGAAACTCCAGGTGCCAACACAGGTGCCAGCTCTCTGCAAGGCTTCATCTGGACCAGGCACATCACAAGTAACTTCTATGGCTGACACCAGGGAACACGGTGGCACCCAGAAACTTGGAGACGCCAGGAACTGCAGGGCCCCAAGGAGGGAGTCAGAGCCCTGGCTCAGGGAGCTCCCAGGCCTGGGATCCCTGACGGGCTGCAGCTCTTCTTTCCTTATCTTTTCCTGCAACTTGACAAGCAAGGATCATGTCTCAACCCTGTTTGTGTTACAGCTCTATTAGCCTTGCCATTTGGTGGGTCTTGAGTTCTTGTCCTGCAGCCAGGAAGAATGAGGTACGCAGACAAGTGAAGGGTGAGCAAGATGAAGAGGAGCTTTATTGAGCAATAGAATAGCTCAGAGGAAACCCACAGGGGGCAGCTTCTTTCTACACCCAGGGTGTCCTGACAAGTGTTCAGCTCCTAGCAGAGAGGGTAGTTCCTTTCTGCTAGGCAAGTCAATCCTGACAAGTATTCAGCTATCAGCAGAGAGGGCAGCTCCTCTCTGCAGCTGGTTGTCTCATCGTCTGCACAGCTCTCAGCAGAGAGGAGGCCCTAGAGTGGGTGGCTGCTCTCTGCAGGCATGTTGTCCTGTTATCTCCCCATCATCTCTCTGTAGTCTCTGTACTCTCAGCAGAAAGGAGGCCTTGGAGTGGGTAGCTCCTTTCTGCAGGCAGGTCATCCTGACCTCTGTAGCTTTCAGCAGAGAGGAGGCCTTGAAGTGGGTAGTTCCTCTCGGCAGCTGGACATCGCAACATCTGCTCAGCTCTGGCTGAGCCCAAGGCTTTTATGGGCCTCAGGGCAGAGGAAGTGTGTGATGACTGGTCCATGGGCAGGCCCAGAAAAGACACCACAGGTTCCCTCTCCAGTCCATGGGACTGGCAGCCTGGCATCCAGGCTTCAGGTCCCCCCTAGCATGAAGGTGAGGCCTCATCAGGGACCTACTCCCTTCCTTCCAGGAACCTGTCTTCCTCCTGCTGCTGTTCATGGCACCCAGGCTTTAGGTGCCAATGGGCATCTGCAGGCTTGCACTGAGCTGCCCTGAGCTGCCCATCAGGTTCCCTCCTGTGCTGGTCAGTGCCCAAAGTCTGGAGGGGGTTGAGGCAGCAGGGAGTTGAAGTGTCAGCACTGCCCTGAGTGTGTGCACACACAGCCAGGCTGTGACAGTGCCCAAGCTCGCCCCTGACTTTGCTCTGAGGTCACAGCAAATGCTGACAGCAGGAAGAAGAAGCCAGGCAGTGGGAGCAGGCATTTTTAAGCCTTCAAGCGCAGACAGGGGGCCTTCCCAGGCCCCCAAGAGTGCAGGGATGCCTGAGTCTGCAGCCATGGTTTGGGCAGCTACAGCTGTGCAGCAGGAGGTGGGGTGCTCCTGCTGCTCAGTGGAGCAAGAGGCCCAGGTCTGCAGCTGTGGTTTGGGTGACTGAAGCTGCACCCAGGGGAGCTCCCACCCCCTCAACTTGGAAGAAGTGGGGCTCCCACTTGCCCCTGGCTCCCACTGCCTCCACAGAGCATGCAGCCCTGGCCGCATCTCCCTGTTGCAGCTGGTGTGATGGCAGTGGCTACTCCAGATGGGCCACCACTGCCATCAATAGCTAAGGCAATGGCTCTCAAATGTGAATTTGTATCAGAATCATCTGATCATTACT
Organism: Hylobates moloch; assembly: GCF_009828535.3. Taxonomy (NCBI): domain Eukaryota; kingdom Metazoa; phylum Chordata; class Mammalia; order Primates; family Hylobatidae; genus Hylobates; species Hylobates moloch. The sequence continues at coordinate 49,235,976 of NW_026652296.1, read as the reverse complement.
CCTTTCCTGCAGTTTTTTATCCAATTGGTCTAGGGTAGAATCCTAGAATGAGCATTTCTTAAATTCCTAGTTGACACTCATGCTGCTAGTTCAGGAACCATATTTTGACAATCGCTGAACTAAGGGCTTGTAAAATAGTGTGATGTGGGTGAGAATGCTTGATTTCCTGGCCGTGGCAGGTGCTATTGGCTAACCAACAAAACATCCATTCCTGACCCACTTTTTCTGCACCTTTCTCCAATATAGAAGCTAAGAAAAGGTAAATAGTGACTTTCTCAGACTACTTTGCAGTTAAGAGTGAGCCTGTGACACTGTAACACATTTCTAGTTAACAGGACTAAGCAATGTGGCCAGTGAGGAACACCAAATCATTGCCAATAGCCCTCTACCTCCAGATGCTGCATTTTGTGGGATAAAAATCTTTATTGGTTAAGCCACAGTGAATTGGACTTTCCGTTACTTACAGCCAAAATTACTCCTAACTGACAACAAACCATATGTTTTATGTATGTACATATGTATGTATGTATTTATTTATTTATTGGAGACACAGTCTGGCTCTATGCCCCAGGCCGGAGTGCAGTGGCACAATCTCAGCTCACTGCAACCTTCGCCTCCTGGGTTCAGACGATTCTCATGCCTCAGCCTCCCAAGTAGCTGGGATTACAGGCACTCGCCACCACGCCCAGCTAATTTTTGTATTTTTAGTAGAGACAGAGTTTTGCCATGTTGGCCAGGTTGGTCTTGAACTCCTGGCCTGAGGTGATCCGCCTGCCTCGGCTTCCCAAAGTGTTGGGATTACAGGCGTGAGCCACTATGCCTGGCCCCCATATGTATAATTTAAACAATATCTATAGAGGCCAACCTAAACCTCCCAGACTTCATTTCATTAAGCTAGAACATAAAAACAAAATTAGACAAAAAAAACCCCAATCACATAATGATAGCAACAACTATAATACTAGCATCTACCATGATCATCATTGTATAAAAGAATGGGCATTTTAACCTTTTAAATTAGAAAATTTTAATTGACTAAATCTGGCATTTGAAAACATCTTTCTTCCTTATTTTGATGTAGATACGTGAAAATGTGTCAGCGATCCACAGGCCTCTTCAGACCAACATTTGGTAGCTGCTAGTAGAGACTTTACACCTTACATTCTCCCCTTAATGAGGTGTAGTTCAGGCAAACAAAGCTACTCACTTACGGAGATGTGTCTGTTTAGCTTCGATCAGCAAACATTAATAAATGAAGCCCACTTGGCATTTCACAAGTGTTCGAGCTTGACTTTGTCTTTCCGGTTCACACCAGGTTTCCAAGTTTAGTCAACACGTTCCTATAGAGATTCCTTTCTTCGGTTGATAAACTGTTCTTGCCTGCTGTGTCCTGATATACGTGCCTATATAAGCACACATAGGCACATTTAAGCATCAGCAATGAAAAAATTCAGCAGAGGTAGAGTCACAGGAAGAGTTAGAAAAAATGACATGTGTATCTTAAAATATCCCTTACAGATGTGCTCATTGCTGAGAAATTGCTTTGCTCAAAACTAAATCCAGCCTGAATTTTTATGGTTACAAAATAATTAGTCTCCGAGTCAGTTTTTAATCCTGTGTTAATGAGACCCCCGCTGTCTTGACTCATACCTTCAAATTAGAGGTTGATCCGTAATTAGTAAGTCTTATAATCCCAGTACCTGAGACAAAGAGATCTTTGGGTGGCTAGGAAAAGAGCAGTGAAGTGTAGCAATGGTATTGAAATTGTATTCTTACCACATACCAAGTTAGATTGTGGTGACGGAAATGGTGTCTTTGGGCAGTAAATCCACAGGCTCAAGCTTGTTTGACAAGGGAAGTGTCTAAATGCCCCTCTCAAGTCTTAGGAAGGAGAATGGGTGCTCTCTGTCCTTAGCAAAAGCTTTTCTGCTTACAGCAACACTGGTCTGTGTCTGCACGAGATTTCCACTTAGCTTGAGAACCTTACTTTGAACTGCCTTTAACTTCTGACCAAAAAAAAGGGAAAAAGCATCAGAGCAAATAATCATTTGTTTTTTCCAGCTATTTTTGAAACTCTGTGACTTCTCCACTTGGTAGTTTTACAGCCTCGAAATTTCCAGTGATTGGAGGAAAGAAACCCTTGCTGATTAATTACAATCTAATTTTCTATTCTTTCATAATTGCAGCAGTAGAGGAAAAAAAAGTGAGACTTATTATTCCAAAAATGAAAATGATCCCTGGACTGTTTGGGCTTATTATGAGCTCCGTGTTACAATTTATTTTCAATTGAACCAATAGAATAAACATGGAAATGAGCTCTGTGAAATCATTTATTTTTAAAGGATCCAAATAGGCTGCACCATTTTGTTAAAAATTTTCTAGACTCTACCTGGATAGACTTCTTGATGAAAACAAAGGGAAAAGAGGGCTTCAGTTTAGATCTGGGACAATCTTACAGGTCTTCCTGTGCATAGTTCCATGACCATGATTTCTGACCCTCTTTAAAACACCACAGTAGATCGTCTCTTTTTTCAAGAGAGGACTTGAAATTCTCAAAAACAAAAAAACCCAAAAAACAAAAAACAAAAACAAAACTCAAAATTAATTTGTTTACTTTGAATTTTTAGTCTTTGTATAACACTGGAGAACTTGGATGGCTGAACTGAGACATGCAGGAAAGCATTAGAGAGGCTGGATTTCCTGTCTCCTAATTTGGTTCGGAGCTTTTGGGCTGGGGTGTGAAGGGTGTCCGTATGAGACGTGGTGACCCGGCACTTTGGGATTAGAGCTGGCTTTCCTTGTGCAATTACCTGGTTCACTGCTTCTAATAGGAAGGACGGGTTGATTTTTGCCTCTTCACTTTCCGCTGAGTCTTCATGCAATCCACAAAGGTTTATAGCTTTTAGTTGTGTGTGGGAGTTGGGGGCGGGCTGGGGAATGGGAGATGGTTAGTGGTGGATACCATGGGAATTTTAGATATCTACCTTCTGAATGTCCTGCTTAAATGGGTGAAGTACAATATAGCATTAGGTGTAAAAAAGTAGGTTATGAAATTTTGTATATTTATGGGGTTTCTTGTATGTTTTATTTTTATGTATAAAAGCACGTATGTTTTAAGTAGACAAAAATAGGCAGTGTATCGATAATACATATTTTATATAAATGATGCTATGTATGTATAGATATGTATATTTTTATTTCAAAAGCTTTCTTACATATGTATATATTACACGTATGAATGTTTTGTATGTACTATATATAGTAACAGTATATATTCCTATATAATATAAACCATAAATATGTATATATATTTACATATTTATATATGTAACATGTATATGCATGTGGGTATATGTATATCTGTAGAAATATTTCTTACTATACAAATATAATAGTTATCTGTATATCTTAGGCAGGATATAAAATATATACCAAAATATCAAATGTATAAAATGGTCATTTCTGAGAAGTAGGATTGGGGATAATTTTTATTTTCTATGTGTCTTTCTATATTTTATAAATATTCTATGAATATAAAGCAACACAGTGCAAGCACAGAAAAACTTTTGAAAGGAAAATGAGATGAAATGCCTTCCTGCAAATCATGCAAGTCCTCAGGAAAATTGTTTTCCTGCTCTGGTGAGTGAGGGTTCCTAATTCTCTGCTTATGAGTCCTTGTCTTCATCTCAGATTGTGGTCTGCATTCCCTGGGCATACAGTCTACAGGCTCCATGGGTTTCCATGGTCCTAGGATTGCTCCCTCTCCCTCTTTCCTTCTCCTGGCATGAAGAAGCTCACTCATCTGATACCATCACAAAGAACCCCCAGATCGCTCAAATGTTCTTGTTCCCTGTGTTCACTGATGCTACTACAATTTTGTCACATACATGTGTTATTTCCCTCAATCTTTCATGGCAGACAAGGGGAAAACAAAGCTGTAATATTAGTGAGGCACAAGTTCTAGACTGGTATTCTCATATCCATGAGAACTGACAAGGCTTTTCATAACACAGATCACTGGGTGCCACCCCTGCAGAGATTCTGACTCAGTAGGTCTGACTGGGCCCTAAAGAACTGCATTGTTAACAAGCCCCCGGATGCTACTGATGTTGTTGGTCCTTAGACCACATTTTGAGGAGCAAAGTCTAATGGTATTTAAAGCATGAACCCCATACCAGCAGCATCAGGAACACTAATGCATTTTCTAGAATCACAAACTTTCAGATTCTATTCCAGAGGTGGTGTATGCCTACCATATACCAAGTGGATCTTTATCAACAGTTTGGTGACAGAAAAATCTGTATTTTAGCAAGACTCCCAGGATATTCAAGTGCACGTGGAAGATGGAGAAACACCAGAATAGACACCAGGAAGAAGGCAGGTGCATCTAAAAGCAACAAAGAGGCACAGTGACCTGAAATATCCTGGCTGCCCCCCTCCCCTAGGTACCTGGTTAAAGTCACTGTGTCCTAAATCTGAGAATCAGCACCAGGAAGAAAAGATTAATTTCTCAGGGGTAAAGAGGCAAGTTCCTAGGACTGAGGCATAAAATCAGAATGCCAGCATATTCATTTATAATGAAAAGCAAAACAGGTGAGAGATGTGCAACGGCTGGAGGAATCTCCCTGGGAAGGCAGGCAACAGTGAAAATCCAGTCAGACCCAGCAAGTGACCGGGTGAGCAGAGAGCAAGACCCCCAGGAGTCAAGGGCAAGGTTCTGAAGTTCAAGAGCTCTAGCAGTAGTGAGAGCCTTATCCATATGAGCAAGACTCTTCGGAGGCCAGCCCAGGGCATCTGCTCTCCTGTGCCCTGTCTGAATGGTGTCAGGCAGTCTTCTTGCTTCGCCTTTGTTATTCCTTTTTCCAGGATGGAACAAACCATTTCCCATCAAGATGTTCTTTAGAGAGGCAACTGCTTCAATTAGGCCACCCATTATGCTTTGTTGATGTTGTGTATTTCTGCTTTCTTTGTTCACTTAAAAGTTGAACTATTAGTGGAAAATCCCCTGTCTTTTATTTCAAAGTTACCTGGGTTTATCGCAGAGCAGGATTCACAAGATTCTCACAGATTGTTCTGTGATGTTTTCAGCATTCTCTTTTCCTTACTCAAAAGAAATCTATAGAACAGGAATGATGATCCCCATTTTCTCAAATGAACAGTCGAGAATAAAGGAGTTGTTATCAGTTGAATTGCATCTCCAAAACTGATATGTTGAAGGATGTGTACCTAACACCTGATACCTGTGAATTATTTGGAAATAGGGCCTTTGGGGAGGTAATGAAGTTGAGTTCATATGAGTGGGCTCTAATCTGTTGTGACAGGTGTTTTTATAAGAAGAGGAAAATGCTGTGAGGAGACAGAGACACACAGGACCAATGCCATGTGAGGTCAGAGGCAGAGGCTGGAGGGATGCAGCTTTAAGCTAAGGAATGCCGAGGACTGAGGCCACCATCAGAAGCTGGAAAGAGGCAAGGAAAGATTCTACCCCAAGTCTCAGAGGGAGGCTGTTCCTGCTGATGCCATGACTTTGAACTTCTAGCCTCCAGAACTGTGAAACAAACATATCTCTGCTGTTATAAACCACTCAGTTTGTGGTACTTTGTTTTAGCAGCCACAGGAAACTAAGAGAGAGGTTTGTTTGTTTTAATTGCATCCTAGGTTATCTAAGTTGGTGGTGGAGACAGACACTAGTGGGCCCCCACCCCCAGATCCCCTTGGTCCTCACCATATCAGCATACACTGATGGCATCAGCCTGCAGACACCTGCTCTTCTACAGCTGAGGGCTTTCTCTTGGCCCAAGAAGTGAGAAGTTTGAAAGTGCTGAGAAGTCAACACCTCCAGGAGCAGCCTTCAGCCAACAATGGATGGAAACCAGAGGATAAATACACCAGCTTTATTCCTGCAAGTGAGGCCACACTGAAGTGTGTTCCAATCCATCTCCCAGAGGTCCCAAGTGGCCTTGAGCCTCTGCTGCCCACACTGGTGACCTGTTCACAACTCACCCCACGCTGGCTTCCTCTCCTTCCCTGCTCCCCAGTGGTGTTTCCTAGGACCATCTGCAAATAAACTCCTGCTGCCCCGCCTTAAAGAATCTTCTGGGGAAACCCAACCAAAAGCAGACCTAAGACTGACTCACACCTAAGGCTTACTCACACCTAAGGCTGTGTTCCTTCCACTCTAGCACTTTTAGGAGATACTAAATGCCATTTTTATTCTTTGATATTTTCTCAAACAATGAGCATATAATCAACAAAACATGTAACCACAGACTTTAAAATGCATTCGTTTGTGCTCCCATAGGTTTCGTTATAAACTTCTCAGGAGGCAAGAGGTGGGGTGGGGCTGCTGATGCAGTGCATCATGGTGAAGCTGTATTTTAGTGTCAAATACATGTCAGGCCCATACTAACTGCCTTACGCACACTATATTATTAAATCCCCGATAAGTCTTTGTATTATGGTTAGTCTTGTGTAGGTTGTCCTTTGACATAGAGCAAAACTCTTTGAGGTCAAGCATTACGTCCAACCCATTAAAATAGACTAAAAAAAACCTCCCATTAACACAACAGTGTTTGGAGAAGCGAGGGGCAGGATGGTGGTGTGCCTTCAAGGCACTCCCTGTCTTCCTGGCACACCCACAGTGCTTTGTGCTTCTTAAATGTTCAATGAATATGTGATAGGATTGAATGATGGGCAAACAAGAAAAATCCAGCCTAGTGGAGCCTCAGGCTAACACAATTTGGGAGCCTTTGTTATTATGATAAACTATTTATAACATAGTATGTATTTAACCATTTTAAGTGTAAGATTCAGTGGCAGTAAGTATACATGGGCTGGGCCCTGTGGCTCACACCTATATTCCCAACACCTGGGGGGCCAAGGTGGGAGGATCCCTTGAGCTTAGAAGTTTGAGACCAGCCTGGGCAATATAGTGAGACCTCGTCTCTACACAAAATTTTAAAGATAAATTAGCCAAGCAAGGTGGTGCATGGCCTGTAGTCCTACCTACACAGAAGGCTGAGGCAGGAGGCTGAGGTGGAAGAATAATTTGACCACAGAAAATCAAGGCTGTAGTGGCCTATGATCCTGCCCCTTCATTCCATCCTGGGCAACAGAGTGAGACCCTGTCTCAAAAACAAACAATCAAACAAAAACAAAAGAAAAAATCAGTTTTACATAACAATGTTGTGTGACTGTCACCTCTATTTCCAGAACATCTGAATGAACCCAAACAGAAACTTTGTAAATATAAAGCAATCACTCCATTCTGCAATCTCCCTAGCCCCCGATAACTTCCAACTTACTTTCCGTTCCTGTGAATTTACCAATTCTGTCCAGCGTAAGTTAGCACAGTGTTTTCCAGGTTCATCCATGTGGTATCATATATCAGAACCTCATTCCTTTTAAAAGCTGAATAACATTCCGTTGTAAGTACAGACCACATTTCATCTATCCATTCTTCTGTCTGTGGACATTTGGCTTGTTTCTACCCTTTAACTTGTGAAGAATGCGCTTGTGAACACTGATGTTTAAGTATTTGTCTGCATTCCTGTCTTCAACTCCTTGGGGCATATTGGAGTAGAATCACTGGATCACATGGTGATTATTTCCTGTTTAACTTTTTAGAGAACTGCCAAACTGTTTTGCGTGGTGGTTACACCATTTTATATAAAATTTAGCCTGGGAGCTGGAGGGGGAGAGTTTCAAGTTAAGAATTTAAAAATATCTTACTTTACATATTACAAAAATACATTCCGCCATCTTCAGATGATGATGTCTGCCCTCTTGTTCACAAGATGGCTGCCTCCGTATTGTGTGAATATGTTGTCGAGGCTCTTCCTCAGAACCTGTGCCAGTGAGCAGCCTTGAGCTTCAGCTTCACTGGCTTCCTGATAAATCCGTCTCTGTGGATTTACATCTAAGAACAACTTCTTGTCATTTGCTGAAAATCACTGAAGTTCGAATCTTACAAATAAGATGAAAAAGGGAAGAGTCACTTTGTAAATACTTCTGGGGACCAACATGCTGATGAGGCTTTAAGATTTCAGCCTGTCTCCTGGTGATGTTTGGGTGAACATCTTCTCCTGACAGTTTCTCAGTATCACCTTAGACTCGGTCAGGAAGAGCCCCTACAAAAAGCCACATGCATTCGAAGGCCTCTCTCCTGCTGTGTTTCAAAGTTCCAAGCTGTTTTGTTCAGGCCGTTCTTCAGGTGCCCAGGACTCTGACATTTCTTTCTAATGGGCCATGATTTGGTTTCAGAGCCATGTGTGCCTTTTCCCCAGTCCATCCTTCCACAGCTGTGCATACCTTGGTGTCCACAGGGGAGCCGAGTATGTCTATTGGAGGTATGGGAGAATTGGATGACACTTGAACTTGCAGCCTAAAGTGTCTGAATATGTTCTCTCAAGACCTCTCACAGGTAGGACAGAGCTGGGGAATGGGAAGGCAAGATGCCCACCCATGGATCAGGGACTGGAACTAGGATCTCCTTGTATCACCATGTTCCAGCACGATGCCCCAAAAGGAGTCCAAACACTCAAAATTGCAATTTGTCTTCTCAGGTTGTTATGATGGCATACTACTCTCCAAGGTGTGAGGACAGAACACATTTAACTTGGCAGTTTTTACCTTTATTTCTTACTGGTAAATATTTAGCATGTGATTTGCAGGTCATTGTTCCTACCTTGCTCTGGGTCCCGCAAGTTTTAGGAATGGTCCTGCTGTTTCCTTCTCATCTGTAGTTTGCTAAGTTCAAATTCATCCATCCAAATACCTGAATAAACGCTGATCAAATTCATCAAGAGGGTTATTATTTGTTTAAGAATCTTGTTGTCAGGTAGTCTCAGGATTGGTTGGGAAACTCAAGAAAGCGATGACAGCTTGGCACTTTCTTCCCTTCTCATCTGTCTTCTTCAAAATGAGAGATGTCTGTCCTCATGCACCCAAGATGGCTGCCTCAGCTCCAGCCATCACATTGTCACAGACATTGCCCTGAGACAAAGGGCATCAGGAAGGCTTTCTTTTTCTAGTAGCACTCTTCAGTGTGGAAAATCTTACCCAAATGCCCCAGCAGAATTCTTTTTCCATCTTATTGGCCATGAGTAGTTACATTATCTACTTCTACTCAAATCCCAGCCAAACAGAATGAGTTATTTGATTCGCTTAGACCATTTGGAAATTGTTATTTGGAAGTTGCACACGTTGCTGCCTGAAAATAAGAGAAATATCAGGTTGCTCTCGGTAAAAAGGAAGGGAGAACTTGCTTTAGGCTGGGAAGCCATAGCAACAGACAGACAGAGCAGTTACTTTCCTTAGAATTATAAAGGAGGGTTAGTGATTAGGAAGCAAAGAAGAAAAGGGGATTTGTCACTGGATAGAAAAGGCAGCCACAGCTAAGCTTGTAACAAGCAGATGGTGAGAAGAAAATGTTGAAATGAAGTTCTATGGGCCTTCATTATAAATGGTGAATGATTAATTATGTTGCGTTTCATTAAATTTATGAGTGGTATTTGTTATACAACACATCACTAATAAATAATGGCTGATGGATTATTATTGCTGTTCTCTATCAGTATGGAGAACGTGATGTCTTTTCACCAGAATTAACTGTTGCCAGGAGAAAAATCAACCCTAAACCCTTCATTGCTCATGAAACAAAATGACTTAATCAGCTCATCCTAGAAATGAAAGAGATCTGGAGCCGCCATTTAAAATCCTGACAAAGCATTCAACTTCTGACATTCCAAGGAGTAGCATCTGGGTTTGATTTTCTTTTGTCTTATCCCAGGGACAAGCATAGATGTAGGAAAACTGCACACATGTCAACAACGTGCCATACATCTGAAAGCTGCTCAAGTGCTCACCTAACCCCAAGGTATCTTTTACACTGTCCTATTGCTTGCCTGTAACTCCAAGTTTATTTCCCAGTACTAGTAAGGTTGTGGTGCCCTTCTATGCACAGAACAGTGCATATATATGGAACATAAATATTATGACCTATGGATACCACATATATAAAAATGGCCTGGAGGTCAGGATTAAGTCTCGGTAGCTACATTTCTACATGGTCTTGATAAGTGGCATTTTTACGTAGGAGTGATAGGACAACAATAGAGGTGATATCCACTTTTGGAAATGACACCTGGCAGGATACCACAATGTAGGGCAGACCTATATAAGGTAGCACACTCACTGTGTGCTGCTGGGGCTTTCTCACCATGTGGTGGCCAGGTTCCAAGAGGCTGTGTCCTCCCTGAGACAAGAAATAGAAGCTGCCAATTTCTTCAGGTCTGAGCCCAGGAATTGTCACAGCATCATTTCTGCTCTATTCCATTTGTCAAGAAGTCAGAGAGCCCATATTCCAAGGGCTGGGACATACACTCCGCCTGTTGATGGGAGGAGTATCAAAGGATTGGGAGGCCACGCCTTAAAACCATCACATTAGCTTGACTATTGTTTCAGGGAGCCTTGCCTAGCCACCTCCTCTTAAGCAGCCCTGGCCGCTCCCTGGAGTCACTCTCTATCACAGTATCTCTTTGGTTTTCTTCATAGCACCATTGCCTGGACTTACTTTGTAAATGCATTTATTTAGTTGCATAATTAATTTTAAGCTTATTTCCCATTTAGTACATGATTTCCACAGTAGCAGGAACATTAGTGATCTTGTTCACAGCTGTATCCCCATATAGTAGGTGCTCACTAAACAAAAAGTTGCTGTACAATAAACATTTGTTGCGTGGATGAGTGGATGAAATTTTTATCACGTAACTCCTTTAACAGCTCATAACAAGGATGTATGCAAGACTTACCATTAACACTGCTTCCTCAGGCTTCTTTGTATAATCTAGGGCTCTCATTAATATGACCACTCCTAGACCCAAAGATCCTGCTAATTATCACAGTTTTAACCTGTGAAGCTATAACTCAAGCTGCTTAGAACTAACGTAATTGTGGCTGAGCATCGCCTTATGGAAATGCACCAAATCCCTGTCACACAAATTCCTAGCTCTGACCTGAAAAAATTGGATTAGGAAATAGTTAAGGAAGAGACGTTCCTGAAGGCACAGCTTTGAGTGCAGAGAATAAAACGTCTCTGCGCATGTGTTACTGTCCATGGTGATAGAGTTATTGGGAAGCAAACAGTAACAGTGCAGGGGTAATTCTGAGAAAATGGGCTGAGTGACTTACTGCCTGTTGGTTCAGAGCCTGCAAATCTGTTTTCCAAAGTGCAGCTGGGAAAAAGCTACAGAATAATGTTCTGCTTTTTACCTGCTCCCACGTCCTTTATTGGGTCCCAGGAGGGAACACTGAGCGAGGAGTAAGAGAAACTCGCACACCAGATTCTATGTATGACGCAGGCTGGGTAGCTACAAGGCGGATATTTACCAGACTTCAATTTTCATCTCAAATTAGTGACGCATCTCCATTAATGAGGGCAGACCTCATTATGATTGTGCCTCTCTATTTCTTTTTGGAAGAAAATAGTCAATTAAAATCATTGCATTTCAGAAGAAAAGCAATTCACACTGTGTTTTATTAATACCACAATGGTGCTGTTTTCTTTGTTACCAAGACAAAAATTAACAGGCGTCTAATGGCACAAAGGTGGGTGACAAGCAAAACAGGCTATTAGTAATGTGGCTGTTTTCAGACTTCGAAACAGAAGGAGGCTTCCAGGATTTAAAAACAGAATAAAAGCTCTTCTCTGTGCTGTCAGTCTCTCTGAGTTTGTAGACCTCCTTTCAGTCACCAACTTATGCTGTCTGGTTGAAACATTTAAAGACTGTTGTTTTTTTCCCTAGCACATCTCAAGTATTACATTAATATAAAGGAAACCTTTAAGTCATTTCTGGAGATGAAGAAGTGGTTTTAGATGATTTGATGGCTATAAAGTTCCAGTTGAGAGTTTTGGTGTTTAATTGTATGTGTTGTATACTTAATATTATTGATTTTATTTTTGATTCTACTTTATGTATTATTATACATATTTGTTTCTGTTTTAGTTAAAACAGTAACAATTTTGGCTTCAGGAGAGAAAAGAAAGGCTTCCTTAGAAGTTGGTGACATTTTCCCAAAGAAGTCACTGTGAAACTAAAGAAAGTAGAAATCAAAGAGGTAACATCTGACAAAGATTAGTGTGAAAATAGGAAAAGACCCCAGGTCTTCTGATACACATAAAACTGAGCAGGGGAAATACCCTGACCAGAGACCGGATAGGATCCAAATAGAACTCTTCATATTTCATCCTAAATTATTTTTTCTTTGCGACTCCCCCAGTTCTTCTTCAAAATGTTACCATTCTTTCAGATTACCAGCCTGGAATATTCTATCTCTGTGTCTTTTATTTTCTTGTTGTTTCCTAAAATTAGACCTTAAATATGCCATTTATTTCCATTTTTTTCTCTTATATCTACCTTTTTGTTGTTCGTTTTAAGTTTTTCGTTGCCAGTTTGGAGTGAATTGTTGGCTTAGTTCTGGTTATAATGAGTTTGTATAAGACATCGAGGATGAAATGTTCACCAAATGGGTGTAAATATGGGATTAGAATTCTGGAGAACCTTCAAGGTATGCAAGGAGATCCGTATTTGAAACCCACTCATAAGAAGAGACAGTGGTGGATCTCATGACACTGAACCGAATGGAGGTAGTCCGGAGAGAGGTCAGGTTTAAGAGCCATCACTAGGGTAAGGGGAGCATGAACAAGAGCCAAAGGAGGCATGTGCAGAAATAGAAGAAAAGAATGTGGTAAGTCCAGTATACTGGTCAGCAAAGAAGAAGCTTCGAGAAGGATTTGTCAAGTCATCACTGTCAAGTATTGTACAGAGGTTCAAGAAGGATGGAAAATCTGATCAGCGAGTTGAGTTTGACTTCCAGGAGGGGACTTTCTAGGTTGTGTAGAGTCTTAGGAAACAAATGGCATAGGAGCAATGGATGGCCTGTGGTGGGGAATGAATAATCTTCAAAATGGGTCGGAAAGCTTCTCAGATCATACTCACCTTTACTCTTGTCCTAGTCTTGATTTCTTCCCTCCTCTCCCAAAGCAGAGGCTGAGGAAAGGGCTTGAGTGCCGGTAGTTTATGCAGAAACTTATCCCAAGAAACAAGAGTAGGGTCTGGGGAGAAGTGAAACAAGGAAGAGAAAGAAATATAAGGATATATTGCAAAGCCAGTGAAGCTGAAGCTGTTTGCACCTCAGGACCAGAAGGTGAAGTGAATGTTAGCCTGGTTCCCCACTTCTTATTTCTTCCCAAACCTGACATTTTTGAAGCTGTCTCTTCAAGGTTGTTGGAGAAACATCTGGCTAGAAGACTGTCTACTCATCCTTGCTAACCTCTCACTCCCCACCCCCTTACCAATCTAATAAAGACTTTAGCTCCAGACACTCCTGCACTGATTCATCTTTCTCTCCCCCTCCAAAGCTTAGGGAGTATATTTTATTTACTTCATCTGGAAAGGGAGTCTTTCTACTTCTTCAGGTCATTCTCTATTCATTTTTTCTAATCCCCTCTCCCTCAGTGGATTTAGGTTTTGGGGACAAAAGTCACATCTGCATAGTTCTTATATAAGATAGCCACCCCACCAACACACACAGACACACGCACACACACACATGAACAAACCCAATGAAACTGGCAGATAAATACTCCTCTCTCCCGTTCCAGTGTGAATCGATTTGGTATTATGCCCTTAGACTGGTCTTCCCTCCTTCTCCATCTCAGTCTAAGAATACTTGAATGAGAAAAGGAAAGGGGAGAAATAAAGTGGAGAAAACCACAGATGAATATCTCCAAGTATATTCAGTTATTCATGTCTGCAAATGAATACTTGAAACAAGTTTCTATTTTCAAATATCGCCCAGACACAAAAGTTTATTTTTCTTCCCCTTAGCTTGATCGTAACAGGCTGTAAGTTCATTGAGATTAGGCACTATATACTAAATATATTTTATCCCCATCTGTTGCCTCATACAATCCTGGGTATATGGTCACCACTGCAAGATTTGTATAGTGGTAATATCATTGACTCTTGGAAACATTTTTGGGCCTGAGAGATGTACGTGTCTTTTTTATGTTTACATATTGACTAAAGCAGGTGAGCACCTTTATTCTGGTAGAGAGATGCTGCTTACGTAGAGGTTCATTAGGTACTTGCCAGCCAGGGGAAAAAGAAGGAGCAGCAAATTGCCTTCATGGGGGAAAATTGCCAGCCCGCCACTGGGGCTTACCCACTGTTCTTTGTAGGACCTCAGAGGGCAAAGGAAGTATCACACATCATCTAGCAACATCAGCGGCCTCAGATTCTCATCGCAGCCAATTCTCCCTACTTCTCTACCAGAATCCTCCTCCTTGATCTTGTTCTCCTTCATAGGCTTTCCTTGGTAGGTGCTCTTAGTGTGATCAGTTCTGGCGGTTTATGCTGTAAATTCTTCCCTATTGTCCACAACAGAAAATTCTTGGGTAATGCAGTGAAATGTCAGGAGATTATCTATCTATCTGTCTGTCTATCTATCTATCTATCTATCATCTGTCTATCTATCTATCATCTGTCTGTCTGTCTGTCTGTCTGTCTATCTATCTATCTATCTATCTATCTATCTATCTATCATCTATCTTAGTGCCTTTTAAAAATTCCCCCTCAAGTTAAGATTACTTGTTGTCTCAGAAAGTCTTCCTAATTTAAACCGTGTTGTTGTTCATCATTTCATAGATCTGTGTGAAGCGAAGAATTTTCTGTTACAGTATGACTGGACCAGACTAAACACCCTTGGTTCTTTTCACTTTGTCTTTATTTCCAGAGATTAATGTCACTGCAATGGACACTGAGCAATGACCCAGTCCATTCCTTTGCTTCTATGTGGACGATACATAAAGTATCCACACTGAACACTATTCGTTTTCAGTAGTGAGGAAATGTTTCAGCGATTTTGTTAACATGTAGGGCATTTGTAAACAATTCCAACTAACCTAAAATCTGGGCAGGAATTGAAATAGGATTCCATATGAAGGAGATGTTTCATCATACCAAATGGGGAGAGCCACTTTGGGAAATAGTTTGGCAGTTTCTTATGAAGCTAAACGTGACTTTACCATATGACACAGCAATCCTACTCTTATTTACCCAAATGAGAGGGAAAACCTATGAATGAACATGCTTATTGTGGCTTTATTCACAATTGCCTGAAACTGGAAACAAACCAAATGCTTCTCAAGAGGGGAATAAACAAGCCTTGGTACATCCATATGTACAATGAAATACTACTCAGCAATAGAAAAGGAACAAACTACTGTTCCACACAATAACATGGACGAATCTCAAATGCATTGTACTAACTGGAAGAAATGAGACTTGACATATCACATATTGTATCATTCTATCCATAAGACATTTTTGAAAAGGGCAAATGGTAGAGGCAGGAAACAGATCAATGGCTGCCAGGCCCAGGAAGAGGTTGATGACAGAGGGATGTAGAGGAATTTCGGGGGAGAAGCAGCTATTCCATATCCTGATGGTGGTGGATACACAACTTCATATACTTGCCAACTCATACAACTCACAACACAAAAGCACACACCCCAGACACACACGCGCACACACACTCACATACTCACATACTCTATAAAGATAGATGTGCATCCACTAGCAATCTCTGTCTCTTTTTCTTATGATTTTCAGTGGCTTCCTTCTCTCCTATGCAATGCAGGAATAGCAAGTGCCTTACACACAGGTACAGGCTCACATTAACTCAGCTTAATAACTTCAGAGAAAAGGGGATACTTCTTGTCTCCAATGATGTGCATATAAAATCCTAGGAAGAAACTTGGCCCATTTTGGATCAAGTGAAATTTCTTGGCCAATCATTTATACACAACTGATGAAGTGCTATTTTTGGAGATTACACATTTATTCCTGTGACCTGGGAGATGGGATATAGTGATATATCACACGGAGTAGAGGGCAGACCTGGCTCCAAAACTCAAAGGCGTTCCTACTAGAAAAGATCAGGAGACCAAAAAAGCAGAGACCACTCTACTACTGGTCTTCCATTCACAGCATATAGGAAGGCCATTACTTGGGAACTTAATGCAATAAATTGCCACAAGCTGTTCCAGTTAGGCATCTAAATCTGTCCTCCCAAACCACGTCACAGTCACGGGGACTTTGAGACAAATAGAAGTTCCTGATTGCCTAACTGGTTATGTCTTTGACCTTCTTATTGTTTCTATTGTTGTTTTTGTTTTTCTATGGATCGTAAACTCTTTTGAGAATCTAATGAGAGCTTTAGACCGACTGTCTTGAAAACTATAGCAGACCTGAGGACCCATACCCAACTCTCCGTCATCTCATCCTTCCCACCCCCTACCTCCACCAGTTCATAAATCTCAGGAAAAGATTATTCATCTAGACCAGTGGTGCTCAAATGCTAGCCCACATTGTGATCCCCTAGAAAGCTTGTTAAACATAGATTTCTGTGTCTTACCCCAGAGTTTCTGATTTAGTAGGGCTGGGATGGGGCCTGAAAGTCCACATTAACAAGTTCCTAGGTGATGTGGATATTATGGTCTGGGGACTAGACTTTGGAAACCACTGCTCTAAACCATAGACTAATGATGTCATCACTTACCGTCCTAAATCACACTTCTCTACTGCAGAATTTTCCTGCATGTGACTTAGCCAGCAGGGAGTCTGAATTTGAGTTTACTGTAATATATGCAATCTCGATGCCTCCGTAAGGAGCACTGTTGTGAACAAAAACAATAACATTAAATATTTATTCACATATTGACTCATATCTTAAAATTGAGCTACTTGAAATATGGACAATGTTCTTCCAGTGGATTAAAATATATGAGAAATCCGCCCTTAAAATTACACTTAAAGATCTTAACAATTATTGTTAAAAGAGCCTGCCTTTTTAAATGAATCGTTTGCATGTTTTCAGTTATCCAATTTTGAAAAACCCTAACAATGCATATTCATATATTTTTACAAAGTTAAGGCCAGACTGTGGAAACAATTTTGTTTCTATTTTTGTGTAACATTCTCTGTGTCTCCTCACACCGTTCCAAACCCTTCAAAAACAGAATTTCCCATTGGAGGTGCAAGACCGTCATGTGGATGGGTAAGAATTTGCAAAGCAAAAAAAAAAAAAAAAAAAAAAAAATCCATGTTTGATTTTGATCATTGAAGTTTCTGATTTCCAAAAATTGAGAATTATAAATAATGCTTTGATCATGGCCTCAAAAATAAATGGTTTCTTTCCCTCAAATATAATCAGTATGTCTACTGGATCAAGGCATCTGAATTTTGTTAAAGGCTTTCCTTCACAAATATTGTACACTCTGATTATCTAGGCAATATAGCCAGTTCCAAGGACATTTGTGTAGGGTTTTAAGTCCCCCAAAGAAGGGAGGCATTAGAGGCAAGTTGCACATATGTTGTTACTCCCCCACCTCTTTAAGAATGTCTCACCGTGCCTTCTAATTTCTAGCCATTTTGCCTTTTGATAAAAATCTACAAGGCAACTTACTAGGCAAACACCAAGAAATAGAGAGGCCCTGGAAATGACTGTGTGACCTGAGGATGAAGACAGGGTGATTCCTTCATGCCCTTTCTTCGGTAGCCTGAGTGGGCCCCAAGTAGACACGTGTGTCTGAAGCATTTGTGACTCCTGCTGACAACCCTGGGGATGTCCTGACCCTCAAGGATCCAAATCACGCCCATTTCACAGTCTGTGGCAATCCAAACCTCTGTAATTGATGACCATTCTCTCCAACTTCTGACTTCGTGGTCTTTAAGGTCATCTTCCTGTCTGTGTTTTTATCTCAGCTGTAGATCACTTCCTGCAGGAAGTTCCTGCACCCTTGTAAGACCAAGAGGCAGGCACCCAGGTATATTAGTTTTTTACTGCAGCTATATAAATTATCATAAACTCAAGAGTTTAAAAAAGCACTTCTTATCTTACAGTTCTGAGTGTCAGAAGTCTAAAATAGGTCTCACTGAGCTAAAATCAGTGTGTTGGCAGGTATGCATTCCTTTCTAGAGACTCCAGGGGAGAATTCCTTTTCTTGCTTTTCCAGCTTCTAGAGGCCCCTTCAGTTCCTCCTGGCCCCTTCCTCCATCTTCAAAGCCAGCAATGGCCAGCCAAGCTTTTCTCCATCACATCAATTTGTCTCTTACTCTTCTGCCTTCCTCTTCCACATTTAAAGACCTTTTCAGTTATATGCCACCCCACCCCCTAGGTAATCCAGGATAATCTCTTTATTCGAATGCCAGTTGATTATTAAACCTAATTCCATAAACAACCTGCATCCCCCCCTTGCCATCTAATGTAAAATATGCATAGGTTTTGGGGAAAAGGGAGTGGTCATCCTTGGGAGGTCATTATTCTGCCTACCACACCAGGACTCCAGGATCCTTTGCCTGGACAGACCATCTAGTCCATCTCCAAATGCAGAGGCACAGTCAGTGAGAACACCCCAGGGCCAAGGGGTTCCCAAGATTGCTGGAGAGTGGTGAGAAAACTGGCTTGGACGTGCAGGCCGGGGGTCCACACACAGGCACGGAAGACCCCTCACGGTGCTGACAGAGACATGGCAAGATGTGAAAGGGGCAGGGCAGGCTGCCAGCCAAACTGGGCAGCTTCTATTTGCACCTAGGCCATGGGACTCATAGCATGGGCTGGGGGTGGCGGGGTACACCACTAAAAGGGGGAAAAAAAAAGAAGTTATGTTTCCATTTTCTGGTTCAAAGAAAGTTAATTGATATTTCAATCCAAATCTTGTAAGTTCTTTGATATTTTTAAGGAATTAAATCACAGATGTTTCTGTTCTCTTGCTGTGCTTTATGTTGCTTTATAGTTTGGCTTTAATTATTTCTGGAACAAAATGAGGGATAAATACACTTTTCAACTTTACTGGAAATTTTCTTTATGCACACAAGCTCAGAAATGTAACGTGGGGTTATCTTATAATTTCATTTAATTACATAATGAATGATTTATATTCTAGGAGAAAGAGAGGCTAGAATGTGGTTACCTTGTTGATTTGAACATTTATCATTACAAAAACCTATTGGTTAGGCTTACTTTGATGTGGTTAGAACATTTCCAGAGTAATAAGAACTTATCCACAGTAAGCCAGTGTATATATATGAGATACAAAAACAGTCTTCTAAAGTACAAAGCCTGGTACTCAGCCTCAGTGATTGAGAATCTTGAAAGCCACACAATGACTCTTTCTAAAGGGACAAGTGTCCAAGTACCCAAAGCATTAAATAAACTGTTAAATGACAACAACAAGAAGGAACTCCAAGCAGTCTCTGGAGTTTAAGCATCTGCAATCTTATGTTGCCAAGAATTTGATACCTTTCTTATTCCAAAAATTAGCAAAAAGTTTATTTGTCAGTTATTTCCTTTTTAATCTTCGAAGCCATGTTGTCGTGTCCTGGTAACGGTGCCATGCTTCCCTGAGGTACAGCAGTGAAGCTTGAATATTTACTTTCCTAAATCTTCATTTAATTTTGTTAGCTTTTTTTCTCCTATAGATCTTTGTGATTGGGCTCAACCATTCTCAGCATGAAATCTTAACCTTTTTGACCCTTAATCCCAATTTCCAAAATGCTGAGGAAGCACTTGTTTCTTTGTACTTCAATTTTCTTGGGAAGCTTAAAATAAAACACTCCAGGCAGCTGACTGTGTGTGAGGACTCATGCTATAGACTCAGAGTATTTTCTTCAGAGTGGAGTTGAAGCATGACTCATGCAACAAATGCAAAGCTAGTAGTGGGTAGATTAATTTAAAAAATTATTTAAAGTAAGGGCTCATGAAAATGATTCATATATGCCTTAAACATCTTTATTTAAACTTAAAACACAAATTGACATTCATTTGCCAATCTTTGATGTATAGCTAAGGTCTCTTCTCTGACTCTGGGTCCCTTAATTGGCGTTGTGTGTTGTCTCTCTTAATAAATCATACCTTTAATGTATCCCCTATGACGCCCAACTTCAGTTTCTTTACATTGGAGCAAGAATTAAAGTGACGTGCAAAGCAATCCTACTGAATAATCTTTCTTGATTGTTACAATTTCTCTCCAATACCTCCACAGTTTTCTCAGCCATACCTAATTCAACAAACCATTTTTATTGGCTTGCTTTCACCAAACCATTCTGAAGCATTTGCTGACCAAAGAAAAAAAGTCTGTTTTCTTAAAAGCGTTCAAGTTATTTGTATTCAGCAGTCTTAATGAGGACTGTAGGCTGAGGCCTCTGGCTTGGGAGCAGTGCTGTAAGACTGGCCCAGTGTTTCAGCCCACAGCTTATATCCAGGTGGTGGGGGCTCAGTATGGGCAAAATCACAACAAAGTTACTCAGAAGTTATGTTGAAGCAGAATCACGTCAAGGTTTGGGTGTAAGAGTACCTCTGGTTTTACATTACTACAGTTCATTTGCTTATAGATTATAGAAGCACAGTCACTAACCCTGTCACATGTAATCTTCTGTGTATGAGAAAGAAAGGATTAGGGTCATTTATCTTTTGAGGAATACAGTGACCCAGGCAACAGACAGGAGGGGTCCATGTGCTCTGTCCTGTTTTGTCTTCAAAGCATCTTTCCGGAGAGCTGCACATCGTCACAGAGTCAGGGGCTCTGTGAAGTTATCCTGGCGAGCAGAAATAAGCAAGCATGGCTTTTGTTTGCTACTTTGTCTCACATATCCAACTTAGATTTCACTGAAACACCTTTTTCTCGAATTTCATTGATTTGCATAAATCCAATTTCCATAAATTAATTTGCTCTCATAATTATAATAACAATTATAATTCTAATACATTTGGTAATAAACGCAGTTGACTCTTGGTAAGTAACCCTGTTCTCAAGACAGAAGACCAGTGCCTGGACTTACTAGAGAGATGCTTTGGCCGAGGAATGGGGATGTTTGGGTCACTGTAGTGGAAGCTGGCTGCAGCCATCATTGACTCCTGGGTCCACTTTGGCCATCACCTGCAGCCTTGCTGTCTTCCTCCCTCAAGTGCCCGTGCCTCCCTACCTGAGGGAAGTCTGGAATTGCTGTGGCGCTGGGACTCTCAGGCATGAGATTCATGAGGGACAGGTGTTGATGGGTAAATAGTCCAGCATTCTTCTGCTTCCTTGGGACTGTTCTGAAACAGATTCTACTCAGTCCCCAAGCTGTCCACAGTAGTCACCTGCTCACTGATAGACTTTTTCTTGGTTCCCTTTCCTTCTGCCTCTCTGTCTCCATTCTCATGAGTATTCCTGGTATCACTTCCCAAATCAACAACTTACACCCAAATCTTTGTCTCTAAGTGTTCTTCTGAGGGGATCCAAACTAAGACAATCACCAATCAACATGCTGTAAAGAGAGAACTGAGAAAATTGATCTGGTGAGCATACTAAATAGAAGCTACATAAGAAATGTTCCACCGTTTTTGGAAATCTCATTTGGTCTCTCTGTCTTCTGACTGTTAAGCAGTTTTCATCCTCATATTTACACACAGGGTCCTTTC
Source organism: Hylobates moloch (assembly GCF_009828535.3). Taxonomy (NCBI): domain Eukaryota; kingdom Metazoa; phylum Chordata; class Mammalia; order Primates; family Hylobatidae; genus Hylobates; species Hylobates moloch. Next base: position 49,214,451 of record NW_026652296.1, on the reverse strand, counting down.
CTGCAACCAACGTTTTTCCTTCTTCTTTGTGAGCCCAAGGAAGACACGTGTTGGGGAATGTGTTACAAGCTTCTGGCTGGGGCCAGAGTTTGACTGGTGTCTTGCTTTCATCCTTCTGCCCCAGTTCACTTTTTTCTCTTCATTTGCCCTGAATTTTACGAACTGGTCATCCTGGGTCTTTGGTACCTTCTGTGGCTCCACTTTAGTCTCCTATCCTCTAGCTCTGCCTCACCTAGACCTACAATTTACCTGTGGTTCTGGGCCCCTGCTATAGGAATCTAGTCTAAGCTGAGATCCTGTCTTGGATTTATGCCCTCTTCTCACTCTGTCTCTCTTTTCCTCCTAACCCTTCCACTTCCCTGGACTGTGGTCATGGCCCTCTGGCCCATCTCCTGCCTGTGCACTTTGGCAGGTGGTATTTCTAATGCATGGCTTTCAAAATATTTTTCTCTAAAACTTACCTTCCTACCACTTAGAGCTATCTAAATGTTTTTCTTCAAAGATACGCAATATTGAATTAATGCTCTTTCAGAAACAGAACGAAACTATTGTACTGTCTCTCCCCCATTCTTAAGAACGAGTGTTTGGATTGTAAAGTGATTGAACCACACTCCGTTCTCTCTTATTAATGGAAAATTGGCCATAAATTGCTGAGGCGTGACTAGCTCATTTCCCAACACAGCTGCAGATGCTTTATGTGGGGATCACTTTTGATTTCTGAGAAAGAAAGGAGAAAACTCTACAGAACTGACACCTTACTAAACAGTACCTCGTGTCACTCCCTACAGAGAACTACTGTTCTGAACAGGCAATGAATTGAAGATAGTGCCACCTTCAGCCAAGGCTGTTTCCTTAGAGTGCATATTTTTAATGTTTTTATGGTGTGGTAGATTTGGCTGCAAGCTTTGAAAAGGCAGCCATTAAACATTTTCTTTTTTTCCCCCACCATTTAAAAAACTAATCTAAAATGCATATATGCCTGAGAAGTGCTCTGTATTTAGTGCACAATTCATAATGACATCTTATTATAATTTTGAAAGCACATTACATTTTACAAAGTGTACTACATTTTACAAAGCATCTTCACCCATAAATTGTCCATTTCAATCTTTAGAAATCCTTGTAATATATATATTAGTATCCCCATTTTATAGATGAATAAGGTGTTTGGATAGGTTCATTGATATATACTCAAGGACATAATACATAAAAAGACACTTGAGCTCATATCTTCTGATACCATGTCTAGTATCCCAGTAGATATCCATCTTCTGTCTCCCCCACCACATCTTTTCTCCTGGGATCAGCCTTCCCTTTGGAAAATTTTTTTTTTCCCGACTTCAGATGAAAGTCATAGAGTGGTTGCTAAACACTGTGCCCCACTGACCCCATTTCCCAGGGTCTATAATCCCTGCAATAAAGAGTCGCAGTCAGCACTTTTTTTCTTTCAGTGAGAACCAAGAGTCACTTCTTCCCTCTCAGTTAATGAACTTCAAAGCTCTTCTCTGTCATATTTCCAGTCTCATAAGAAAAGCAGTAAATTCCATGAGAATGAAGCTGACATAGGAAGAGGAGTAAGAAATGATGAAAGGGAATCCTTATGGTTTGTAAGTAGCTTGTGCCAACCCATGAGGCCAGCTGAACCAATGCCTTATATAGCTATCTTACCACATCAATACAGTCACTCCTTCACTTAACCCTAGGAGTTGGGGGTCTGCCACGTGCATTAAAAAGACACAGGTGTTGGGCGGGTGCAGTGGCTTAAGCCTGTGACCCCAGCACTTTGGGAGGCCGAGGCAGGCAGATCACTTGAGGTCAGGAGTTGGAGACCATCCTGACCAACATGGTGAAACCCCATCTCTACTAAAAATACAAAAATTAGCTGGGCATGGAGGCATGTGCCTGTAGTCCCGGCTACTCAAGAGGCTGAGACAGTAGAATCGCTTGAGCCTGGGAGGCAGAGGTTGCAGTGAGCCAATATTGCACCATTGCCCTCCAGGCTGGGTGATGAGAGTGAAACTACGTCTCAAAAAAAAAAAAAAAAAAAAAAAAAAAGAGAGAGAGACACACACACACACACACAGGTATTCCAGTGCTGCATTAGCTCACTTGAAACTTACAAGAACACCATGAGTTAGGTGGCACAGTTAATACAATATTTATTTTTAAGTTGAATTAATTGAGACTCTGTTCATTTGAGTCTAATCCACCGAGATAAAACTAGTAGGTGACCAAGATGAGATTATAGCTCCCTTCTTTTTTATACCAAGTCCAAAACCTTTCTTTCTTACCACATATTATATGTACTGCTGGTGGATAAAGAAGGTGAAACAAGACAGAATTCTACCAGTTGACAAAGTATACTTTCCATTGCTGTGGAAGTCATAATCTCCATGTGATATTAACTCAGATGATCCCATTTTTAAATTAATAACCATTTTTTCTCCAGCTCACTTTATACCATGAAAATTTCTATTTAGTTTAATCATTTATTGAGCACCTATTTCACCTAAGAATCAATATTATTGGTGGAAAATTGAACAAATGTATAAGATATAATCCCTGAATTCTAAGCATTCTATAGCTTTTTTTTTTTTTTATTTCTCTAATGCGCCTGTTATTTTTCATACCAGGAGTGGTCTCCTGTACAAATCCCCTTAACCAGGACGGAGCCCTGTCTCCTCCCAGCTGCTGTGTGTTGGGTGTCGACTCACAGCTTCCTCCTTCTCTAAGGCAATTGCCTTAGGCTTCCGGGAGCTGCTGCAAATGTCTATAGGTTGTGCCCTTTTCTTGAGGCAGCTTTCAAACAATGACAGACTGATCCTGGTGCCATTCACACTTTAAAACTTCCTGTGGGACCAGGATGAGCCTAGATTTGTCCGATTCTGCTTTTCTCCCTCCACAGCGGGTCCCTCCTGAGAGCACTGCATTATTTGCCTAAGAAGAGAAAAGGCAGAAGAAGGGAGAAGGAGCTCAGTAAATGCCAGTAAATGGGGTGCTTGTTGATGGATGTATTCCACAAAGTTTGGCTGGAAAATGTGGCCAAAGAGAATTGATCTTGATTGGGCACATATATTATAAAAGAGGAAATAGTGCTTACCTTTTAACGGTTACATGAAGTATGGACAATGTCTTATCTTACGTTTGAGGAAACCAGATTTGAAGTTGGATAACTCGTCTGAGGTCCCATGGCTAGCTGAGGCTCAAATCCATCTGTTCAATGCTAAAGCATTACATGCTATGTTGCTTTCTGTGCCAACTATTTTTCTGCTATATAACCTCACTGCCTCTCTTTGAAATTTATTTTCTCCATGTCAAAGAATTGGAAATCTGCAACTCACTATTGACCAGACTCTGTCACTGATATTGTACAGCTAATTATATATATATTTTTTGTAACTGTAATGGTTAAGGTAATGTTAAATAATATGTTCTAAGCATCTGTTGTCTGAAGAGTTATATCCTCTGCATAGTATAAGGTTGAGTTTCTTTTTACTTGTTCTCAGATTTTCCCCTTTTTCAGCTTTAAAAGATACTAGAGGCTGGGAAAGAAAGGGCAAGGAGAAGTGGATGGAAGGGAGAGATTGGGAGAGATTTGTTAAATGATACAAAATTATAGCTAGATAGGAGGGTTAAGTTTCAGTGTTCATACAATTTTAGGATGATTATAGTTAACAGTAATATATATTTTCAAAATAGCTTGAAGGGGGATATTGAATGTTCCTGTCACAAAGCTATGATAAATGTTTGATATGATGGATAGATATGCTAATTACTCTGGTCTGATCACTGGATCTTACATGTATGTAAACATCACTATGTACCTCATAAATAGGTACAATTACTATATGTCAATTAAAAACATATCTAGTTAAATTTTTTAAAAAAGATAGTTAAAAAATAAAAAGATACTTTCTAGCTATGGAGCAGCCAGAATTAGTATGTTCAAGTGCGGGGACTCAGTAACATCGTGATGTGGCCTTTTTTCTTACGGTTTCTCCCAGATTCTACTTGTAGAAAACAGACATTTTTAAAGTGTGTTCTCACTTGGGTCCTCGTTTTCTTCCTTCATTAATTGAGTTGTCCGCCTTTCAATCATACTCAGCTCTAAGGTGGAACCACCATAATTGCACCACAACCCTTCTAACTCCTGACCTCTGATCATTGCCTTTGTCCTTAACCACTTCTGCATTTCGTCTCATAGCAGTAATCAAGCAAAAACCACTTCCCAGAAAAGTCTTCACCAACAGCTCTACAGGTTACAACACTGCTATCTTTCTAGAGCCTTGTAGCATATGTGAATATGTATTAATACCTCATTCATACACGTGCGTACGTGTAGTATATTATTTTAGATTAGGAAAAGTTCCCTGAGATCACCACAATCCCCATTTCCCCATTTTATAAATGAGGCACTGAAGCCCAGTGCTGTGACTTTGTCTGGGGTTACAGCCCATCAACATCTGTGTTTCTTCCCATGACTCTGCCACCACTCAAGAATGCCAGGACAAGGCACATTACATGCCTGGCAGGTTTTCTTTCTGTGTGTTTTTTTTGAGATGGAGACTCATTCTGTGGCCCAGGCTGGAGTGCAGTGGCACAGTCTCGGCTCACTGCAACCTCTGCCTCCCTGGTTCAAGCGATTCCCCTGCCTCAGCCTCTTGAGTAGCTGGGACTACAGGTACATGCCACCATGCCCGGCTAATTTTTGTATTTTTAGTAGAGACGAGGTTTCACCATATTGGTCAGGCTGGTCTTGAATCCTGACCTCGGGTGATCCACCTGCCTCGGCCTCCCAAAGTGCTGGGATGACAGGCGTGAGCCACCATACCCAGACCCTGATGGGTTTTCTATGACTCGTGTTGGTGTGGAGGACATCCTGGGGCTGCTTCCAGAAGCATATCCTGCAATGAGGGTTGGAGTGAAGGTGGTTTATTTAAACTATGCTCGAAACCAGTGAGGCTACAGAAGCAGCAGCTCAAGGAAGAAGAAGGACCAAGCAAGGATATGATTTCAGGCAAAGTTTCAGCCTTGGCTTGATCCCATGAGAATCTCAGGAGTGTAAGTGGCACTGCAGAGCTCTTTCCTTCTGGGTTCAAGGAGTTGGGTTTTCATATATCGTCATCAGTCACTGGATTTGGCTCCCCTTAGGAGACAGAAACTTCTGACTCCGTGCCCCAAGTGGCTCCAGAAATCCAAGAGAAGACCTCTGAAGGAAGCTGCAGGTACATGTGTACAGGTGCACAGCTATCTTCTTCATCCTTCATGTCTGAAGACCTCTTCGAAGAGGCCTTCCATGGCCCTGCTATCTAATGCAGGTCTGTCTCCACCCACCACTCTCTACTCTATTGCCCTATTTTATTTTCTGTAGTGCACTTAGTTGCTCTCTGAATGTTTTTGTTTATACGTTTAAAAGCTCTAGGACAATGAGGCCTGAGATTTCATATTTCACCAGTTTACCTTCAATCCTGAAAGAATGCTTGGCCCATAGTAGTTGTGTAATGTATAGTTGTTGAATAGCAATGAGTGGATGGATTAAAAAAAATCGTGAAGTCTCTGTAGAGAAATGTGGAACTATTAGAAAATTCTGGCAGTATAGACTATGGCACACCAAATTTGTTATTTTCTCCTTAACATTATGCAAGGGAACATATGTGAAGGATTGTATTAAAGTTTAATCTGAGGAAGGTGTGTAGTCTTTCACATCATTGTAGATAACGTTAATCTTAATGGGTGTATTTTACAGTGGTGTAATGCTTCCAGAATATTTTTTGAAGAAAATTATGGCACTGAAGGGAGGCTTTTAGTTCTTTGATACATTATATCTCTCAATAGAATATAATAGCTTCTTTTTCCCCCAGAAGATGTGTGAATTTCATTATATGTCATTATCTGATATATATGTTTGGCATAAAAGGCACTTTTCCTTTTTTGCATGGGACACATGTAGCAGAAAATTTCCATGAGTTGATGTCGTATTCTGCTCTACCATGTATTACGTTTGGGATAGCTGCAGCCCCTTTTCTTTTCTGCCAAGGTGGGGAGAATATATTGATTCATTACCTCATTTGTATTCTATTCCTCAGACCAGAAATTGGCCTAGGCATTCATACTGGCACAAATCTTTCCCCCTGCACCAATAACTTTTTTTTTTCCTTTAGCCAAATACCGTTTCCTTGAGCAGCAATTTAGTCATTACCCCACGATATAAAAGAAATGTGAAATCTGTCACAGGGAAGATGATGCTGTGACACAAAGAGGGATCCTCTGGGAGGTTTAAGCAGGTTTTCAACACGATTGAAATGAATGTGACATTGTGTTCATATTCATAATTAAATGTATTCTTTTTGATGTGTGTGTGAATGTGTGTGTTCTTTACTACAGAGAGAATGAAAATGAGAAAATGTGACTGACTGCAGACTAATAACAGAAACCAATCTTAACTTTAAATATAGCATCTTAAATATGTGGGTCATGCTTTAATTTAAGTTGCAAGGCACTCAATCTAAAACATCAACTGTATAATTGTGACTTCAGGTATAGGCTAATAATAGATAGCTAATGTCATCCCCAGGAGGGCTGTAGTCATCTTTAGATGTCTTTCTCCTGTGCTAGGCATCAGAGAAGCAGCTATGGCTGGCCTCTTCACTGCTGTGTCTCCAGTGTGCGGACAGTGTTGGCACAAATAGGCACCTAACAAATAGTTGTTGAAATTGGAAATAGAAATAGGTGTGATTAAGATGGGGGTGGGGAGATATGGGAGAAGAAAGAAGGGAGGAGAGGGGAAGAGGGGAGGAGAAGGAGAAAAAGAGAACTTCTGAAACAAATACGCCAGAAGCTCAGTCCCATGAGGGCAGTCCTACACCCACTGCGTTGTAAAAAAGTGCCCAAAACAAGCAACTTAAAGATGTCAAAGTCCTGAGATGTTAATTAGGAAGAAAGCAAATTGACTGTTAATATAAGATGTGGAGGATTACCATATAATTATCTCGGTTCTTCATTCCTCCCTGTATCCATTCCTTTGCCAGACAACTTTGCGGCGTTCTCTAGACCATGAGGTGAGTGACTTGTTCCACTCCTTGATACGGGTTCAACCATGTGCTTTCCTTTGGCGAATGAAGTCATAGTTCAGAGACACAGGGAATGTGTGTGTGACTCTGGCAATTCTTCAGTGGGGGGCCTCTGTTTATATTGATAATGAGATTTTAAAAAATGCGTTACAAAATTTATGAGCCCATGTGACAATACAGTGATATACTGATGAAGATTGAGAATAATGGGTGGAGAAGAGGTGCTTATGTATTTGCTTCCTATCCAATCAGTGCTTGAGAGGGGTTTGCGTAATCCAACTATCATCTCTTTCTGTCAGGTCCAGGAAGCTTCTCTTCATTTTTTTTGTTGTTTGTTTTTAAATTATCAGATGTATTATTCTGGGCTAATGTCATATTCTTTTACTGCAAAAAAAGGCAGCAACTTGGCTGGGTGTGGTGGCTCACACCTGCAATCTCAGCATTTTGGGAGGCCAAGACAGATGGATCACTTTGAGGTCAGGAGTTTGTGATCAGCTTGACCAACATGGTGAAACCCCATCTCCACTAAAAATATAAAAATTAGCCAGATGTGGTGGTACACACCTGTAATCTCAGCCACTCAGGAGGCTGAGGTGGGAGGATTGCTTGAACCTGGGAGGGGGAGGTTGCAGTGAGCTGAGATTGCACCACTGCACCCCGGCCTGGGTGACAAAGTGAGACTCTGTCTCAAAAAACAGAACAAACAACAACATAAAACAGGTAGCAACTGTGTTATTACTGAATTTATTACAGGTAATTCAGAACCTGTTTGTATACTAATAGCGTGAAATGATATGGACATTTTTTGACTGCAGTTCCTTAATTCCACGTATTTACTGTTGATGAGTTTATTACTCGTGATGGTGCATGCCCCACTATGCCACCGTAAGTACTGTCTTCTAGTGACTCTCTTAAAGGTTGTTGAAGAGTGTCACAATTGTAAATCTTGCCCAAACTATGCAGGAAAATAGGTGTAATTGTTTTCTCGTCATATTAGTACCATTTGGATTTTTTATAGAATAAAAATAGAACAACACACCTTCCAACCACTTTTTCTCTTGAATTCTTTAGGCTATAATCACTATCCTAGAAGGTGATTTCTTAATGTTGATCTCACCCCTAACTTTTTCTCATCAATACCAGCAGGAAGAGTAGGTTAGGGGCTCTTAGATGGAGCAAGTAGAGAGGTCCCACAAGAGCAAGGAATGTGCATCTCTTGTGAGGCATGGTTAAGACTGATTCAGGAAAGCATTACTTCATTACATCAACTGGAAGGGTCTAGTGACATTGGAGACCAGTGGTCACCAAACCCTTGGAGAAGATAGGAGCAGCCAACTCCAGATAATTTCTTGACATGGGCATGGGGTCTGAAAAAGAGACAGTGTGACAACTCTCGGAAGCAGTGCAGAAGCTCACAGAGTAAAGGATGCTTCTGTCACACCCACTGCCTTCAGGTATTGTAGACTCATGGAGGCACCATGATCAGAATGCAAATGGATGAGCACTGATCAAGCCCGAGGATGGGCTATGGATCATCAGTAGCTCAGAACCCTTATTTTGTCTCATGTCTGATGTGAGGTGAGTCACCACAAAGTAGCAATTCAGCACTGTTTTGCTGGCCCAATTTCATGTAACCTCATAAAAGAAAGAAATGTTCTGCTGGCCGGTCAGTGCAATCTGCTCACCCTGCCACCCTCCTGGAATCCCAGAACAATCACATAGGCAGGAGTCCTGGAGATCTTTGGGGCATCTGGTCAACTCCATGCATGGAATAAACAGTCAGAAAGTGTGCTGAAGGGAGAAACAGTGACTAAGCCCCACACGGATTCCGCTCTGGGCTTTGCACGCCCTGCTCAGATGGCACAACCAGCTCCAGCTGGTCCCAGCCACCAGAGAGGGATTTAGAAAAAGCCACAATAAGTGCCTTGGAAGACGAGGACCCACATGAAAACAGGTTCAGGGTTGAGCACATGTCCTTCCAGATGACACTGCTGACTCCAGCTGGTCCCAGGCACCGGAGAGGGGATTTGGAAAATTTGACAAAGGCACTCTAGAGCATGGACCCACTGGTATCCTGCACCCAACTTGACCAAGTCTAAGGGAGTTACAGTGGGATTCTCTGCCAGTTCCCAGCCCAGGCCTCAAGAGGACTTGAATATTTCTGCTTGCTTTCCATAGCCTCTGCTATCTCTATAAGAACATGCCATGCTAGCACATTGGAAGGTGAGACACATGAAGCTGAGCTCTGTTTCCCTGGTAGTTCCTGCTGATAATCATCCAACCCTGAGACATGTGAGAAATCAGAACCAAGATCAGCAAAACCACGTAGGCAACACCCATCTGAACACATTTATGAGTGCAATGAACATATGATTGTATACCACTAAAGTTTTATGCTTGTTTGCATGGCAGTGTTGTTACAACAATAGGTAACTAATCCAATTGGCTAGCTGAGGGTTTAGAAGCTAAGTGGAAAATCACTGCTCCACAGCAAGCATCAGACATCCCAGCAAGGCTTTTCCATTGTCAGCAGCAGCTGGAAGGAATGTCTGTGTGTGCACAGATATGTTTGATTCTTCAGATATAGAAATGACCAAAAATAGGAGAATTCTGCAGATGAAGAAAGATCAGTATGAAGGCTTTCTTCAGGTTGAAGGGAATAATAATTGCTTTTCTCAGCAGACTTTTAGGTACAGTCTCTGAGTGTACAGATTTTAGCTTGAAAGGCTTCAAGGAACAATACTAGAGCAATGCAAGATGATAAAGGCCAGATAAGTGCTGTTACAGTACAGGATGGAAAATAAAATCTTCTCAGGCAAAATTGGAGTCCTCGAGTATCCTCAGGGACAGAAGAGAATCTGGATTAGGCATAAAAACTAGTAGGACTTGTATAGATGAGAAAGAAAGCATTTTAGGTGGCAAAATCTTGTGTGGCAAAATAGAAAGAGTTCCTCATGGGAAGAATGCAATGGCAATTTGTACTGTATCTTCTGAGTTCAAGAAAAGGTCTTGGTTTAAAGTAGGAATGTGCGCATAGATTGGCATATACTGATAATATTAGAAATAGAAGGAAGATCCTCTCTTCCTTTGAGTCGAAAAATAAGTTCTTTGATTCACGATTAAGAGAGCTGATGTGCTTTGTGGCAACATGGATGTGGCTGGAGGCCATAATCCTAAGTGAATTAATGCAGGAGCAGAAAGCCAAATACCCATGTTCTCACTTATAACTGGGAGCTAAATATTGAGCACACATGGACATAAACATGGGAACAATAGACACTGGGAACTACTGGAAGGGAGAGGAAGGGAGGGGAGAATGGTTGGAGAAGCTACCTGTTAGGTACTATGCTCACTATCTAGGTGATGGGATCCAAACCCCAGACCCCAGCATCACACAATATACCCATGTAACAAACCTGCACGTGTGTCTCCGTATCTAAAATAAAAGTTGAAATTAAAAATAAAATATAAAACAAATAAGAAAAAGAGAGAGATGATACCAACCTTTATGTGATTCTGGAGCTGGTTCCAGTCTTGCTTGTTCATTCATTCACTTTAAAAATAGATATTTGTTATTTTTTATGGGTTGCATGCTTGATGGGGTAGAGACAGAGCAATAAGTAAACATGGCTGCTGGCCTCAAGGGCTCACAGATAAGCAAGGAGGAAAAAGTTGCCAACAAAATTGTTGTACAGTGTGATAAGCATTATAAAAGACATTATAATGCGTACCAGGTGTTGTCTTCTGTAAAGGAGGTCCAGTCTGCTCAGTCTTGGTGGGATGGGAGAGGAGCTTATGTTGAGATTCACAGAAAAAAGGGGTATTGATCCAAGTCTTTAAGGATGAGTTGGAGATCACCCAGTAGACACAGAGACTAGTTATTTTTTCCCCACTGGACCTAACACAAGCTTTTGAAGGCACTAACTAATCCTTATGAGTTGATTGTATGTTCCCTCTGATGACTCCAGCATTTGATTTATATTTTTCTTTTTTTTTTTTTTTTTTAGAGACAATGTCTCACTCTCTTGTCCAGGTTGGAGTGCAGCTGTAGAATCATAGCTCACTGCAGCCTCAAACTCCTAAGTTCAACCAATCTTCCTACCTCACAAGTAGATGAAATTACAGACACATACCACCACACTGGGCTAATTTTTGCTATGTTGTCCAGGTTGGTCTTGAACTCCTGGCCTTAAGCAATCCTCCTGGGTTGGCCTCTCAAAGTGCTAGGATTGTAGGTGTGAGTCACGGTTCCCAGGCCAGCATGTTCTTATTTGATAAGTTCAGCTAGTCTCAAGGAGGCACTTTCTGCTGCTGTTATTATTGTTATTATAATATGTGACTGGTTGAATTTGATATTCTTCTTTTGGTCCATAAGTGTTTATTTAATTCTTCAGGTAGGTGGTATTCATGGAGGTAAGACGTTCTGGTGCTTGGGTTGGACCATGTGGGATATCTTAATTTAAAGCTAAAGGAAGTGAAGCCAAGGGGATCCTGAACTGTAATTAAAATGAAAAAAAAAAATAGCAAAGCTGGAGAGGTGATACTGAGTGTAAACCCTAAAGGGTGAGATAAGGTCTCTCTTAGCTCAGAGTCCCTAGAAGCAGAGCCTGGGATGCAGATTCTTGTGCAAGTGAGTGATTGAGAAAGGCCATTCAGAAGAAAGGGACTAAGAAAAGCAAGACGGGACAGAGGAAGGAGTCAAGCAAAACTGTAGCTTCAGCTGAACTCTAAGCCTCAGGCTGATCCCACGGAGAGTTCTGGTGTATACATGCACCGTAGCACTGGTCACCTTGAGTAACAGGCCTTTGTGCTCCCCTTTCAGTCTATCATTAGTTACAAGCTGCTACCCTCCCATCTGAAGTGGGAAGAAGCAGCATAACTCCTAGGCATTCTTGCCCAAGGTGACCCCCATTGGTCAGAGACAGTTCTCTGGAAAAGACAACTGTGAGCAGTTCGTAGTCAACTCTCATAGCAGCTGGGGAATGGTACACTGGCCCGGGAGAGAGAATTTGGGCGAAGCATCAAAATCAAGGAGATATATGGGAAAAACATGCCATGAAACGCAGACAGTCATTAAAAAGGGGTACTGGGCTTTTCTTTCCTGGGTACTGGTTCCATCACTTTAGCTTGACAAGTTTCTCTGTGTCTCCATTTCCTTGTCTATACAATGTTAATAATGGCAGTGTCTACTTTATTTATTTTGGTGAAGATTAAATGAGACATTTCATGTAAAGCTCTTAGAAAAGTACCTACCACATATTAGAGATTTAAAAGTGTTTGCCATTTGACGGAGCTTCTGACTATGACCATCTCATGCCATGCCTCTTGGTGTTCCCAGTTGTCTTTACCTCTTACTAAGCAACGTTTGTCTCATTGAAATGCACAAGTTCTCCATTTAACTGCACAACAAAGTTCCTGAATCTTTGAAAAGAAAAAAAAAAAAAAAGCAGGGTCAGAAATGTGAAGACTTTAGAGCAACAAATAGAAGTCAAAAACATGTGCATGCTGTTCTGACAGAAAGATGGAGCCACACCAAACTTTCTGCAGAAGGCATACATGATGGATAATAGAGGTGACAGCTATTGGTGTACAAAAAAAAAACTTGTAAAACTAAGATTATAAGTGTTATTATTTTTCCTTCCTCCCATTTCTGTTACCGTGACTTCTAATATTATTGGTACTTTTACTGCCATTTTTTGAACGTCCAATAAATGTCAAGCACTACACAAGATGTGTGCCACAGAAAGAAAATGAATGAACAATGCTTTATGGTTACAGTGAGGGAATAAAATGTCTATATACTTTCAGAGTCTCAAAACCAAAACAAAACAAAAAACCAAAAAAACTGTGTTATTTAGTAAGGGGCCCCTGGGTTATCTGGAAAAGGCTTTTTTTGTAAATTGTACATCCAAAAAAGCAATAATGTATACATAACTTTAAAAATATATATTTATTTTAATATATTGAATGTAAAACAGGAAGTGTTTATGTCTAAATGGGTGATAGTCATATCTGGATAATTATTTTATATGGAATTATTAAAATTGGCCAATTAATGAGTGGGTGAAGGGGACCCTTCACATTCAGTAAAAAGGTCCCTGGTTCTGGATAGAGAAGATTTAGTGTTTTTGTTAACTAGCTGGGCATGTTACTTCAGGTATGGCAATTAAAAAATAAGAATGTCGAAATAAGTGGACTCAGCCTGTGATTGTTTGCCTAAGGTAAACAAAACGTTGTTAGTATTGTTTTATGGAAAAGCCAGCAATGTCACTTCACACTTAAATTGGGTACTTTAATGATGTCCTATTTTTAAAAATTCTGTAACGATGGGTCAGAATAATTGAGGAAAATCCAATGGGTCTTACTTTGGGAGAATCATTTCTATTTATTTTATTTCTATATTTTATCGTAAAGTAATTTTTTAAAGAACTTGGAGTAGTTCCAACTCTTGTTAATTCATGCTGAGGCAAAAGAAAAGTACAAAATGCAAAGAGATGGATGGCAAAAAAGCATGTGAAAATATGCTTATGCTCATTAGTAATTACGGAGGAAAAATTACAACTATAGTAAGGTATAGTTTCATAACATCTTATTGGCAAAGATATTTAAATCTGATAAAATCAAGTGTTAGGGAGATGTGGGAAACCACTTTTGGTGAAAGTGTAAATTGGTTCAACTCCTTTAGGGCAATATTTAGCAATATCAGGCGTATCAGTTGTCTTTTACATACAATAATACTGTGCAACAAACCACCCTAAAACTTAATGTCTTAAAATAAGAATTATTTATTGCTACTGATAGGCTCACTCAAGTATCTATGATCAGCTAGACATGTCTAACAAGTTTAGGTAAGTCATGTGATTGAGTTTTGGCTGGCTGAAAGCTGGTCTAGGATGGTCACTGATACACCTGGACTCTCCTCCACCTGTTTCTTACATGTATCTGTTATATCCTTTTATGCTAGATATATTTTTGGCAGTTTTAGATAAACAAACATGAAGAAGTTTAATTATGCAAAGGAGCAAGTAGAAATGCACAGTTTTTGTGCCTGTACCTGGATGACATTTGCTACCAACCAACTGGCCAAAGTAAGTCACATGGCCAAACTCAGAATCAGAGTACAAGAGGGCTACATTGTTACAGGGAAAACGGCATGGAAGAAGGGAGGCCATTAACTGGGGCCTAATTCATTAAGTAGCATGGAAGATTTACGTATTCTATGACCCAGTGATCTCATTCATAAAATCTCTCAGTCAAGGAGAGATTTATAGGTTTGTTGATTGTGGTATTTTTTGTAATTGAGAAAAAAATGTTTGAAAAGGTACTAAATGTTTACCAAAAGAAGAGTTAAAAATTTGATAAAGTCATGTAACAAATGCCATTGTCGAGAGAAAATGAATGAACTGGAACTACAGCTAACACAAGATATGAATCTTCAAACTGAAATCTTAAGTAAAAAAAGCAAGTTGAGAAAGGATATTTAGAAAATGATATTATTTATAACAATTTAAAATAAAACACACCTACATGCAAAAGAGATTCTTTGTTTATAGAAACATATGCAGTAAAAGAAACACCTACCAATTTATGTGGTTACTTCTGGGAAGGTAGGAAACAAGAGGAAGAGAAGAGAGCAAAGGAGAATGGAAGAGGACTTGATTCAGTTGTGTATGAATTATGTCTTTAAGAAGTTTTTAGTACATTTATAGGTGCTGGAATATCTTCTCAATTTTGAAATAATTAATAATATTAGCAGTTTCTTTAAGTTCAGCCCGTGTGTGTCCTTAAATCTAAAGTAACTCTCTTTAAACAGCATATAATTGGATCTTGATTTTTATTCATTCAGCTACTCTATGTAGTTTGATTGAGGAGTCGAATTCATTTACATATTATGTAATTATTAATAGAATGGAAAAACATAGTCTATGCAAATGGTAACCAAAAGAAAATGGGGCTGGCTATTTTATATCAAACAAAATAGACTTTAAGTAAAAAAAAAGTTACAAGAGACAAAGAAGGATATATAATAGTAAACAGGTCAATTTAACAAAAAAATAGCAATTTTAAATATATATGCATCCAACATCAGAGCACCTAAACATATAGCAAACATTTGCAGAACTGAAGGAAAAAATAGACAGCAATATAATAATAGTAGGAGACTTCATCACCTCATGGTTAAAAATGGATAGAGCATCCAGATGGAAAATCAATAAGGAGACAGCAGACTTGAAAAATATTGTAGACCAAATGGATCCGGCAGACATATACAGAACATTCCATTCAATAGCAGCATAATACATTGTTCCAAACACACATACAACATTTCCCTGGATAGATTACCCAAACAAGTCCTAACAAATTTAAGAAGATCAAAACCATGCCAAGTGTCTCTTCTGATCACAATGGAATGAAACTAGAAATCAATGTCAGAAGAAAAGATGGAAAATTGACAAATATGCAGACATTTAACAACATATTCTTGCACAATCAATGGGTCAAAGAAAATACTGAGAGAACTAGAAAATATTTTGGGACAAAAACAAAAAGCCAACATATCAAAACTTACAGGATGCAGCAAAATCTTTACTAAGAGGATTTTTAAAGCGATTTTAACCTACGTTAAAATATGGGAGACATCACAAACAAGCAAACTTTATACTCCAAGGCACTAGAAAAAGAAGAACAAACTAAGCCCAAAGTTATCAGAAGGAAACAAATAATAAAGATCAGAGCAGATAAATGAAATAAAATGCAGAAAAACAATAGAAAAAGGAAGAGGGTCTTTGAAAAGATAAAATTGATACAACTTTAGCTAGATTAAAAAACAGACAATTAAAAAAAATCAGAAATAAAAGATAATACAAATGATGCCACAGAAATGAAAAAGATCAGAAGAGACTACTATGAACAATTACACACTAATAAATTTTATAACCCAGAAAAAATTGAGAAATTCCTAGAAACATACAGTCTACCAAGACTGACTCATGAAAATGTAGAAAATTTGAACAGACCAATAACTAGTAAGATGATTGTGATGGTTAATACTGAATGTCAGCTTGATAGGATTGAAGGATGCAATATTGATCTTGGGTATGTCTGTGAGGGTGTTGCCAAAGGAGATTAACATTTAAGTCAGTAGGCTGGGGAAGGTAGACCCACCCTTAATCGGGTGGGCACCATCTAATCAGCCCCTGGCGAATATAAAGCAGGCAGAAAAACGTGAAGCGATGAGACGGGCCTAGCTTCCCAGCCTACATCTTTCTCCCATGCTTGGATGCTTCCTGCCCTTGAACATCGGACTCCAAGTTCTTCAGTTTTGGGACTTGAATGGCTCTCCTTGTTCCTCAGATTGCAGATTATTGTGGGACCTTGTGATCATGTAAGTTAATAATAACTCCATATATATATATATATATATATATATACATGACCATATATATGTGTGTATATATACATATATACACACATATATATGTATATATATCTCCTATACTGTCCCTCTAAGAGAACCCTGACTAATACAATTATTGACAAGTAATCAAAAACCTCCCAACAGAGATACTAGGACTAGACAGCTTCACTGGTAAATTCTACCAGATATTTAAAGAATTAACACCAATCCTTCTTAATCGTTACCAAAAAAATGAAGAGGAGGGAAACACTTATAAAATCATTTTATGAGGCCAGCATTATCCCAATAACAAAGCCAGACAAAGATGCTAAAAGAAGGCTATAAATCGATATCCTTGATAACCATGTATAAAAATGCTCTCAATGAAATATTAGTGGCCAGGCATGGTGGCTCATGCCTGTAATCTTAACACTTTTGGAGGTCAAGGCCGGAGGATTTCTGGAGCCCAAAAGTTTGAGACCAGCCTGGGCAACATAGTGAGAACCCATCTCTATTAAAAAAAAAAAACACAGTAAAATTAAAAAACAAAAACAGAAAAAAATAAAATATTAGCAAACCAAATCTAACAGCACATTAAAATATCAGATAGTAAGATAAAATGAGATTTAACTCTGGGGTGCAAGCATAATGTATTATACAAAAATCGATTAATGTGATACATCAAACTAATTGGAGGGTAACAACCACATGATCATCTCAATAGAGGCTCAAAAAGCATTGAGAAAATTCAACACCTTTTCATGATAAAAACTCTTAACAAACTAGAAGCAAAAGAAAAGTTCCTCAACATAACAAATACCATTTATGAAAAGCCCTAACATCTTACTCAACCATGAAAAACTGAAAGTGTGTTCTCTGAGATCAAGAACAAGGCAAGTATGCTATTCTCATCACTTGTATTCAACATAGTCCTAGATATAGGAAGTCCTAGATAGGGCAATTAGGCAAGAGAAAGAAATTAAAAAGCATCCACATTGGAAAGAATGAAATCAAATTCTCTTTGCTTGCAGATGACTTGATCTAATACATAGAAAACTCAAAAGGCACCACGAGCATCCTCCCCCAAATTGTAAGAACTAATAAACAAGTTCAACGTAGTTGCAGAACACAAAATCTACATACAAAAAATCAGTTGCATTTCTTACACCACCTAGGAACTATCTAAAAAGGAAATTAAGAAAACAATCTCACAATAGCAACAAAATAATAAAATAATTAGGAATGAAAACTAAGGAGACAGAAGACTTATTACACACTGAAAACTATAAAATGTTGATGATAGAAATTAGATACCAATATATGGAAAGATATCCTGTGTTTATACAGAAAGATTTAATGTTATTAAAATGTCTATACTATCCAAAGCAATCTACAAGTACAGTAAGATCCCTATCAAAATTTCAGTGGTGTTTTTTAAACATAAGTAGAAATAATAACTCTAAAATTCATTTCAAACAACAAAGGATCCCAAATAGCCAAAACAGTCAAGAAAGAAGAACAAAGTTGGCAACATCATACTTCCTCAATTCAAAATACATTACAAAGCTATGGTAATTAAAACAATACAGTACTGGCATAAATAGATATTTAGATCAATGGAACAGAAAAGAGAGCTCAGAAATAAAACCACATGTGTGGTTAACTGATCTTCAGTAAGGATGACAAGAATATGGAATGGGGAGAGGACAGTTTCTTAAACAAATGGTGTAGGAAAACTACATATCCACATGCAAAATAATAAAATTGGACACTTATCTCACACTAGACACAACCATCAATTCAAGATGGATTAAAGACAAACATAAGAAGAAAACTTAGGGCAAAAGCTTTATGACATTGGTCTTGGCAATTATTTCTTGAATATGACACCAAAAGCACTGGCAACAAATGCAAAATAAACTAGTGGAGCTACAGTAAACTGAAAAGCTTCTGCAGAGCAAATAAAATGATTAAAAGTGAAAAAGCAATCTAATGAGTGGGAGAAAATATTTGCAAACCATATATTTGATAAGGGGGTAAATATTCAAAATATATAAGGAACCCTTTGAACCAAATAGCAAAAAAAAAAAAAAATGGGCAAAGAACTTGAATAGACATTTCTACAATGGCTAACAGGTGTATGAAAAGATGCTCAACATCATTAATCATCAGAGAAATGTAAATCAAAATCATAATGAGATATTACCTCATACTTGTTAGGATGGCTATGATTAAAAAACAGAAAAGTTAAAAGTTGGTGAGTATGTAGAGAAATTGGAACCTTGTACAGTGTTGGTAGAAATGTGAAATGATGCAATCCTTATAGAAAACAGTATGGAGGTTCCTCAAAATTAAAAAATAAAAATACCATATGATCCAGCAATTTCACTTCTGGGTATTTCTAAGATAAATGAGGATCTCAAAAGACATCTACACTCTTATGTTCATTAAAGCATTATTTGCAATAGCCAAGATGTGGAAACAACCTAAATGTCCATTGATAAATGAATGCATAGAAAAATTTAGTAAATGCATACAACAGAATATTATTCAGCCTTGAAAAATGAAGGAAATTCTGCTGTTTGCAGCAACATGGATGAACCTTGATAACATTATGCTGAGTGTAATAAGCCAATACAGAAACAAAAGTACTGCATAATTTCATTATATTATATGTATGTATCTAAAATAGTCAAAAACCTAGAGGCAGAGGGTTAAATAGTGGTTGCCCAGTTGTATTAGTCCGTTCTCATGCTGCTATGACGAAATACCTGAGACTGGGTAATTTACAAAGAAAAGAGGTTTAATTGATTCAGTTTCACATGGCTGGATGGCCTCAGGAAACTTATAACCATGGCAAAAGGCACCTCTTCACAGGACAGCATCTCTTCACAGGACAGCAGCACGGAGTAAGTTCAAGCAGGGGAAATGCCAGACGCTTATAAAACCATCCGATCTCATGAAACTCACTCATTATCATTGGAACAGAAAGGGGAAACTGCCCCCACGATCCAATTACCTACACCTGGTTCCCCTGCTTGATACATGGGGATTATTATAATTCAAGGTACAATTTGGGTGGGGACACAGAACCAAACTATATCACCAGAGCTGTGGCAAGACAGAAATGGGAACTTGCTCTTCAACACTAGAGTTTCAGTTGTGAAAGATGATTAAGTTCTAGGGATCTGCTGTACCACAGAATGCCTATAGTTAACAATACTGTATTGAACACAAAAATTTTTTGGGAGTAGATCTCATGTTAAGTGTTCTCACTGCAGTTAAAAAATAATATTAACATTTTCGGGGATTATTCTGCAAGCATAAAACATTTAGAGAATTTTACCTTGGAAAAAAATGGAGAAAGAACTCTTTCAACCATCTAAGAAGTGTGCACGTGTGAGTTACTAAATCTACCAATGGGAATAAACTGACATTTTCTTGGAATGACATAAGAGAAGAGCTAGTGGCCGGGCGCGGTGGCTCACGCTTGTAATCCCAGCACTTTGGGAGGCCGAGGCGGGCGGATCACGAGGTCAGGAGATCGAGACCACGGTGAAACCCCGTCTCTACTAAAAATACAAAAAATTAGCCGGGCGTGGTGGCGGGCGCCTGTAGTCCCAGCTACTCGGAGAGGCTGAGGCAGGAGAATGGCGTGAACCCGGGAGGCGGAGCTTGCAGTGAGCCGAGAGTGCGCCACTGCAGTCCGGCGTGGGTGAAAGAGCGAGACTCCGTCTCAAAAAAAAAAAAAAAAGAAGGGCTAGTAATGTATGTATACTAGTAAACTGGACCAAAGAAGTTGCTATTCAGCTTTTAAGCAAATTCTCAAAACAGACCAGTTTCTATTGAAACAAAACCAAAACAGCCCACTTACAGATAAATTGAGTTAAAAAAAAAAATCCCTGTGCAAGCATTATCACCCACCATAACAATGGAAATAAATGCTTTGTATATGCAATTAGGTGCAGATCCTTAATCTTACTTTGGTGGCTCCACTTCATGGAGCATTTCAAAATTGGACTAGGGATAGAGGAATGAAACGGCACCCTGAGAGCCCAACTGACCGGTGTTTCTCCAAGGCTGGTCCGTGACTCAGGAGCACCGGCATCACCCTGGAGCTTAGGAGAAATGCAATACTCGGGACCTGCATCAGGCACTCTGAGTCAAGATGCCTGAGGGTGGAGCCCAGCAATCTGTATCTTAACCACCTTCCCAGGTGGTTCTCGTACACACCCAACTTTGAAAACCACTGCCGGCCGGGCGCGGTGGCTC